>NW_004955403.1:6371690-6669097 GCF_000276665.1 Chinchilla lanigera
AGATTAAAATGAAAAAAAAATTTACTTGAGATTGCTAGCAAATCTAAACTTTTATTCAAAGATGAAAAACCAGGAAAATATAGACATAAATGCAATTTTCCATTTTCCACAAATTTATACAGATTGTAATGCTATTATGCAAAGAAAAAAAACTCTTCCCTATCTACATAAATCACATACTCTTTCAGGGAAGAGAGGAATACCACTGTATGATAGTTTAGAATCATCTTCCACTTAGGTGATAAATTATCGCCTCTTGACTATAATACACAGTAACAAAGAAATCCTTGCAAGGCATTATAGTGAAGTATGCTACACACATTCATATTGTAATTTGAACAGGAAGATTCAGTTCTTTCCAAAATATTTTCCGAGGTTGATAGTGCCATATTTAAAAACATATTTCAAAGGAAGCACAAATGATTGATAATTGATTATTGATGAATATTCACTTTATACATTCTCAGAGAAACAGAGAGCTCAGCATTTTAACAAAATAATATTTATTCTAGACTCCATCTATGACTCTTTTCCTTTGTCTATTTCCTATGCACAAAACTAATGTAATTTACTCTCCATAAAACATGTTTATTTGATATAATTTACTGTGTGTGACTTTAAAATAGAATATTAAGTATGACTTTCTTCACACTTAAATTTTGAAAATTCTGAATCACTTTATCTAATATTTAAAGCATATAGTTTATCTCAAGTCATTTTCAGTACAATTTAATATATTAAGAATTATGATGAGAAGTCATGGGTTACACACAAAAGAAGGTGTACGGATCATAGGTTAAAAATAAATTAGCAGAGATAAATTACAATAGCTTAAAGTGATAAAAATAAATGAAAATATAAAGTTGATAATTCTCCAGGTAAATTAAAAATTTTAAAAGATGAAATGTCAAAGTGACATAAGATCCAATATTTTATACAAAAAAAGTTAAAACCATTATAGCCTGCATAAAAATGAACATATAGTTTAAAGGTTCAGTTTTTAAAAGAAGAATTGGATTACTACAATGAAAGAAACTCTCATGTTGGAGAGGTATTTGACATTCACTTCTAGTTTCAGAAAATTTTCTTCATGCCAAAGAGAGACACCACTTCTGTTAAACCTTCACTACTTACCTCCTCCTTCCCATGAACTCTATTCTGTCTAAATAAATTAGCACATTCTGGGTATTCCATGTAACTTGATCGATTAAAATATAGCTATTCATGATTAGCTCTTTTTACATAATATTTTCAAGGTCAGTACTGTGGCAAAGAGCAACTTTTTGCTTTTCTTTTCTTTTCCTTTCTTTTCTTTTCTTTCTTTTTTTTTTTTTCTTTTCTTTTCTTTTCCTTAGTAATGTTCCATTATATGAAGGCCTATATTTTGTGTAGACAGTCAGTAGATGCTGGATACAGGGGTTGTTTATTCCTTTGGGCATTATGCATATTATAACTATAAATATTATAGTTATAATATCATAGTTATTATGCATATTATAAGTATAAATACTATTGTGCAAATGAGTATATTTTCAATTATGTATATATATATTCATAGTATATATATATATACTATTTTACACATTACTCACTGCTGCCATATAGTATATATATATATATAGTTATGTATATATCCATAATTTTCAATTACGTATATATATTCATAGATAGAGAATTACTGAGTGATATGATAATACTTTTTCTTAATTAAGAAAACACCAAATTATTTACTAGTGTGGCTACACCACTTTATGGTCTAACCAACAATATATGGGTGTCCAAATTCACCATTTTCTGGCTGCCAACAATTCTTGTTTTCTGGTTTTTCCTTATTTTTTTCTTCCACATTATAGCCCTCCTAGTATGTATGTCCCATTGTGGTTTTGATTGTACTTTCCTAATGAGTAATAATGCTGGGCATTCTCATGAGCTTATTGGACTTGTATCTTCTTTGGGGAAATTTTCCCATCAATTGATCAGATTGTATGTTTTGGATGCTCACTTGTAAGGATGATTCAAATATTCTGAATATAGCTACTGATCCAGTACATGATCTGTGAACATTTAATGTTGTGCTGTGCACTGTCACAATTTCATAGTGTCATTTGACTCACAAATACTTAATTTTATTCGTTCAACTTAATGACTTCTCTTTAGTTAATTCTGCTTTGGTGTCATATCTAAAACTCCACTGCCTAATCCAAGGTCATGTACCTTTATCTCTGCTTTTTTTAAGAATATTATACTTGTACTTAAGGTGTTGATTTTTTTTTTCTGAGTTAATTTTATACATTGTATGAAATAAGGATCAAGCTTCATTCTTGGCATGTGGGAATCCAGCTGTCCTAGCAGAGTTTGTTAAAGAGGATGTTCTTTACTCAGTGAATGATCTCATCTCCTTTGTCAAAAATCATGTGCAGACATATGAGTTTATTCACGTATTGTCTTTTCTGTGCCTGTATTGTGTACATCCACCCTCATGCCAGCTACACACTGCTCCTACCATGGCTTTGTAGGAACTTTTAAAATCCAAAAGTGAGAATCCTCCAACTTAGTTCTCTCATTCAGGGGTGTGTGTGTGTGTGTGTGTGTGTGTGTGTGTGTGTGTGTATGCATGTGGGGTTAATTGGGATCCCTTGCAATTCCACAAATTTATAAGGAACATCATTTCACTTCTCAACAATAAAAATAAAAACAAGCCCATTAAGATACTGATATAAATTATATTAATTCTATGGATCACTTCAAAGAATATAACCACGTTAAAATATGAAGTTCTTTAGCTGTTAACATGTGAAATATGTTCATGTCTGAAGTCTTCTCAAATGCTTTGCAGAAATGTGTTATGGTGCTCAGTGTACAAATCCTACAGTTTCCTGGTTAAATATTCGCCTATATATTTTACTCTTTTTGAATGTTTCTTAAAATGGAATTGGTACCTTAATTTCTTTTACACATTACTCACTGCTGCCATATAGAAAAGCCATTGATTTTGCTTCTTTACTCTTACAAATTTGTCTTAAAATTTTGATAAGTTCTTTATTATAACTAAAGTTTTTATTTTGTGATTTATTAGTGACCTTCTATAAAATGTTACCATGTGAAATTAGAACTAGTTTTACATGTTTTTACAATTTGAATTCTTTTTCTGTCTTATTTTTCCTAAGTGCTCAGGTAATAATTTCCTGTACTAGGTTTGGCTAGACATGGAGAAAATGTGTGTGCTTGCCTTGTTCCTAATTCTAGTGCCTATATTAATTTACTTGGGTTGCTGTAAGAAACCATTGACTTAAAACAACAGAAATTTATTCTCTGGTTAGTTTCAGCAATCCAAATTTATTCCCACCACCTTCTGGAGGGGAGAGCTCCACAAGCCAGGTGTCACCTGAGTCACACCCATCTTCTGTACCTTTTGATGATTGTAAGTAAGCCTTGATATCCTAGCCTGCAGCTTATTTTCCAAACTCTGCTTTTTTTCCATCACATATCTTTCTTCTGTATGTTTGTGTCTCCTAACACCAGCTGATTCCAAAAAAATTCTACATTCCTTTCTCTTAAAAGGTGCTACTTATTTTCTGATTTGCATAAAATTATAATCAATATGAAAGATAACTTGTTACTTTGAGCTATGGTATTCATTATGGAAAATGTATCAAAATGGAAAAATAATTACTCCTTGGCAAAACCAGAGGAAAGAAAATGTCTTTAAGGAGAAAATGATTCTTCTTGTGTTGCCTCAAGCCAATATCAAACCAAATGGAAGACTGCACGGAGGAGTTAGAAAGCAACTTTTATTATAGTGATGGGCTGCAGAGCTCAAAGGTTCACATCACCAGCCCAGAGTCAGGTTTGAGATTAGTTTAAATACAGTTTGCAAGTGGGAGGCACAAAGCTGATAGCAGGCTATTACATTATTGCTTAACATGGAACACAAGAATTATGTCATATATTATCAGGCAGAATTGTACGGGACCATTCTGGGAAGCGGCGGTCTGAGAAGAGTAGGTAGAGATGAGGGTGTCCTTGGCTGGGCCAGTCTTCCCCAAACATGACGTCCTTCACGTCCTTCAAGCAAGTTGGAATCACCGCATATGTTTTAAAGCACAAGCCAGACACAGTCACCTTGACCCCACCCCTTGCTAAAGGGAACATCTGGGCCTGGACAGTCGAGGCTAAATGAGTACAGCCAGCTGGCTTCATAACACACAGCAGGAGGCTGTGGTCACAGGCCTCTAGTTGATTTCTAACTTTTGCTCCCTTTTTTTTTTGTTGTTTGTTTGTTTTCTGTTACCGGGAATTGAACTCACGACCTTGTGCTTGCCAGGCAGCTGCTGTGCTGCTGAGCTAAATCCCCAGCCCGGTAACTTTTGCCGTAATATGCCTCAAGTCTGCTGTCCTATAAATGTGCCCTTACAATTGCCTCATTCCATGAAATCATCGCCTTTTATTTGTGTCCTTCTGGTGTATAAATGTTCAGGCTCCTAGTCCTAAAGAAAAGGCTCCTACAAGGCAAGTTACATTTTCTTTTCATTTGGGGAGGGGGGCGTGTCTCAAGGCAAAACAAAAGCGCAAAGGGGCATCAATACAGGCATATCTTTTCTCACATCCCCAATACTCAGATCCTTTTTATCCTCGCAAGTGTGAATATAGTTGTAGCTGATTGGGTCAATACCTGACCTTAAGAAACATCATCAAGATGTTTACAGCTGAAGAAGATATGCAAATCTCAGCACCTCTTCCACTTAGAAAGAAAAAGGAAAATAAAAGAAACTCAGTATGAAAAAACTGAAATATAGCTGCTAGGAGAGCAGCTCCTAATCCTTCCGTATAGATATCCTCACATTCACAGGAGGCCCTTTGGACTAAAACTAAACCGAATTGCTGACTTACTCCTTCCCACCTCTTAGGGCATTTCATCTGTCAGGAGACTTTGAAAGGCCCCTCGTTCCGTGACGACCCAGGACTTGGAGCGTGTTCTGTGTGGTCCATCTCGGGACCTGCTTCTGTGGCCTCTTGGGCTTCACTCCCACCTTTTTCTGGGGGTGCAGGGCCTCTCATTCTTCCAGAGAGCTTGTAGCTCAAAGCACTTCTGTAGCCGGGGAAATGATATCCCCACTTTCTCCATGTGTGTGCTGCAGTTCATCCCTAAACTCACCCCCTCGCATGGGTACCCGCTCTCCACTGCAGTTCTGGTTCCTGACTTTCCTATAGTGATACCACACAGGTTCCAGGTCCTTGAGGTGAGGGGTTGCTGTACCGGTCAGCCTCTCGGAAAGAGCACCCAACACGTGACACCCTTGAACACCTCCTGTTTTGTAAACTCTACCACGACATCCTTCTCAAGCTAAATCAGAGGCAACATCAAATTCAAATACAGAAAGGGAGTTGGTTTTACGTTCCACACTAGATGCCACCTACACACCTGAAGTGCACGGCTTTATCCACTACAAGTGCAACCCTTGTTTCGCTTCTTTCCAGTGCCGGAGTCATAGAGTGGTTCCAGGACCTTCTCCAGATGCAGGGAATCTCTCTCAATCAGCCTGGAAACCATCCGGGAAGTGAAAAGTTCAATGGAAGAATGCATTTCCTTGCTTTCCTCTTCCTTGTTTTTCTTTATGGGATAGAGTTTCTGTGGAGAGTGGATGGGAATGATGATAAACATTCTCTTTTTAAGTTTTCTCTCACCTGCACCTCAGCTCTTGCGAAGCTCCTCCGTGGGGCTGAGCCCAGCAGGTGAGCTCTGCCCTGGAACGTGCGCGGGAATGACGCGCGCAGCCTCCGGGCTGCTCCTCATCCTTCCTCACCCATCGGTCGTTTCCTCTTTCCAAGAATTGGAAGGCAGCTGTTGACTCCTCCAGCAGGTAGTGTTCTTGGAAGGTAGTATTTATGCATTTATTAAAATTAAAGTCATTGTAGGGGTTATACAGAAAAAAATTTAAAACTTATCCACCTCTTTAGAAGAGAGAGTGAAATAGATAGGACAAAAACACAAAGGCATTTATTGTTAGCAAAAATGACAAAATACATTTATTTCAATTCTACTTATGACAAGGTATATTTTTATTCTGTGTACTTTATTTCATTACTGCTTGGAAAGGAAATGTTGTAATAGATTTATAGACAACGTATATAGCATGCATCTCAATAGCTGAATGAACAAATAACTTGAATTCAAGATTGTGCTATAAAAGTATGATAATTTTATTGCTTGTACAATCAATATAATTGAGCAAATAGCAGGCCCTGTGTTGTAGGTTAATAATTGCACATAGATAGATAGATAGATAGAGTACTTCTGAAAATGAGTAAAGTTCAGCACTGGTCATGTGACAACATTTCTACACTTTTGCTTTGTATACATTAAATTTAAACAAATTAGACACAGAGTTCTCATGATCAATCGCACTCTGAGGTGGAATCTAAAAGGTGACTTCATAGAAATTGCACTTAGCTGGGAGGGTTCACAGTGGGGGAGAGTACAGGAAAGGGAGAGATAAGGGAATGTTGGCCCCAGGCTATGCGCCTCAGTCAGAAGCAAGGCAATTTGGTGTCCTACCGCCCAGTAGGGCGACTATGGATGAACACAGTGGACTGTGCCTTCAAATCCCAGAAGAAACATTTTGAATATTTCCACCGTAAAGAATGATAGGTGTATCTTGCATTTTCACATCTGGTAATCTGAGCAATTTCATTGAAGATAGCAATATGTAATATAACAACCTCTGTTAATTCCTGTCATTCAGTTTTGAAACCCTGTATCATTTTTGTTATTTTTGCATTGCTTTGATTTTGTCTATGTTGCTCTTATTTTGTTATTTTTTATTCTCTTTTAAAATTAATAAATGTTAAGCACACAAATTGTGTTTAACTTAATTAATGTTACACAGTTCATCCAGATATTAAAACATCCTGCAGTACCTCACTGATATGCACATTTTTGTTTATGTTTTTATGTATCAGTTTGAAGAAAATGTTAAATAAAAAATGAGTTTAATTTAATTTTAAAAGTAATTATTTTTGACTAATAAATTCTGCCTTTGGATAATTTATTATATAATAATGTGCAAGACATGTAAACAAAAAAGTTTATTCCAATGAAAAACCAATAAAAACACAATTTTAGACAACTACCATAATAAAAATTATACATTTCTGGAACTCATTACAGTATATTCACAAAATAACTGAGTCACTAATTACCTGAAAATATATTTTAATCATGCTTTACATGTAAAAAATTGAGTCACTAATTACCTAAAGTATATTTTAATCATGCTTTACATGTCTAGGATATATTTTAAAATAAAAAAGCACATGACAATAGAGCATATATAATATGCTACACATATCTTTGTTTATATGTACACATTATTTAACAGTTTTTACAAAATTTTATGTCAAAATGAAACTATCCAGTTTGTTATGTGAGAAGATATCTTTATTTTCTTTATAGACTATAACTGAATGGATGTTCAAAAATTTTATCCTTTAAGTTAAAAATTTTAACTTTATTTTAAAGATGAAATGCAAAGCAGGAATGATAAACCTGCAAGTACATTGTAATATATTTAACGTAATATAAGCAAATAAAATCCACCTGAACAAATAAGTAGCATTAATGATATTATTTTTAGTCTAGTATACAGACTATTAACTTCTCTTTTTTATTTTCATCGTATAAAAATTGTTTGATTTTTAGGTTTATGCAAAATATCTTTGACACCTGATCTTAATTTTTGTCATATTATGTCATACATTTAAATTTTTCTTCAACATAATGTGGATTTTCATAGTGCTTATGGTTTTAACTATAACATTTTCCTATGCCATCATTAATTAATATATCTTTATCTTATTGCAAATTGTGAAGAATCCATTTGTCAGAAGGAAAACTAAAAGACTCTTACATGAAGTTCATAAAACTACACTTTTAGAAAATAATCAAGACGAACTTATAAATTGCAATCATTTATCTAAAAGAAGTGTGCATGAATATACTAAATAAAATCAACACAACAGAGATCATGGCTAGTTTATTACATCAGCGCTAATATGAGATTTGATGTAAAGTTATGGATCATACCAAAGGATACTTAATAACCCAGCGTACCTGGAAATATTAGAGACAAAACTTTTATTATTTTTTTATTATGTTACATTCATTAACCAGAGAGTAAGCAAGTGTATCTTCAATCAAACAGAACAACTCAATAAAAAATGAGGAAGATTTGAATTTTCATTTCAATAAACTACACTCTTTGGCATGATAATTGGTTAAAGGAAAAATATGCTAAATAAGTCACATTTATCTCAAATTGTTTATTAAATGCAGAGGGTTTCATATTTAACAGTTAAAGTTGCTTATCACAAGGTATTTAGAAATTTTTCTTTTAATTATGCAGTGTTTGCTTTTGATAGGTCAGATAATTTAATGTGCATATCTCATAATATCAGGAAGGTAAATTTCAAACGTCCTTTGTGGACAAACTTCCCTTATGGAACATTGGGTGTCCAAAATTGAAGCTGGGCACTGCACAATTTTAGTAGAAAATTGCATTATTTTCCAGTATGAATTAAAATATGAAACTTTTCAAAAATTCAGGCCGTATTTATTACCCCTTACAACCACTGAACTCTGCTATAACTGTTAAAGAACTACCGGAGATATTCACTTACTCAAATGAGTGTGTATATATATAGCCTTCAAAATCAGGTATGGTCTGTTTTCCAATATGTTCCTGTACTTTCAGTTTTTTCCAATATATTCACTATCCTCAATTTTGTTGTGATATTCTTAAATATACCAACTATCTTTCTAAATTCTTTGTGCATATAAAATTTGCTAAGATTTAGGAGGAACAAATACTTGGAAACATACATAGCCCTCCTCTGAATTTGGGAGCCATGTCTCTAAAATCTTTTGGACATGTGAATAAGTTTCACTAAAAATTATTGCAGTCTTGCTTTCATATCTATTTGGTAAGCATCACTCATATATAATGAACACAATTTCACTGTAAAGTACACATAATATTTTTCTCTTAAAGTCATGAAAACATTTATTTTTTTCAGGGTGAATTGTGAAATTTTTACACTAATACTCTGATGAAAGAGCAAGAATCAAACCCTTACTTCTATATGAAGAGTACCTTCTGCTATGATATAAGCATTATAGAGGATAAAAATAATTTGTTAGATGAAACCTATTATGAATAAATCCTAGTAACTGTTCAACAGAAAAATAAAAGTACTTCTCAGAGGTTAAAGTCAAATTATTCCTGGGAGAACATAGCTATATATTAGATAGAGAGATGGAAGACAGTAAAATTTTCTAAATGAGTATTTTCCATGGGTTAAAATATATTTTTATTAAGACAAAATATACTGTCGGTATGTGTCTATACTCTGGGGAGCACAAACCCAGGGCAGTGTCCTCTCAGGAGTGTTTTAAAACAATATTTTTGTGAAATATTCCTTCATATTCTCTCTTAATGGGAATAGTATAACTTTAGCATGAAGATTAACTCTAGTATATACATAAATTTAGAATGTAACTACCTTTACTGTGAAGATAAATGTAGGTGTGTTGAAATAATGCGGGTTGATATAAACTCAGCATTTTAGGAGGTTGTCATTGGTCTAAGGGCATTATGAGACAGATACTTCTCTAGCCCACACTGAAGAGCATTCAGTCTGGGAAGGGTATGGGAGTGACGCGTATATGTGTGAGAGTAAAACAGAAGCAGACAGGAAAAGCAGGTTAAGATTAGGGCAAAAAGAGAAGAACAAAGAAAAGCAAAACACCACAGTGAACAAAATATCATATTAGAAGCTAAACTTACCTCTGAATTGCTCAAACTGATACAGCTCATAGCCATCCAGTACAGTTTTTCTTCTCTAGTAAAATTGGACAAAAGTGCAGAATGCCACTGTGCATCTCAGAGCCAAGCTTTTGCTTGTAGTCTTTTACAACCTGGTCACCCAGCTCTATTGTCTTGATTGTCCATATCTCCTCTCTCCATTGCTTTTGCTCTTATGAGATAAAATTATGTTGATTTATAGCTGATGCCCATGATTTTCTAGAATGTATGTCTTCCGATAATAACTATCAGGTCTAGATAAATTAGATGTAGGTACAAATACACTACAGGCACAAATCTTGGTGAAGTCACACGAAGTTCTTCTGTGCAATATTCGGATTGGTAGACTCTTTCTGAGTATTATCAGTGTCTCACTCTTCAGTCCACTTCTTTCACAGTGCATCACATTGTCCGTAATTAGGACTGAAAAAGGGATGATACTTAACGGGCGTTGCTGTTTCCATGTAAAATCTTTTCACAATAGGATGTAGTAAGTAGTATTATCTCCACTGTTTCAATGAAGAAATCAGAACATAAAAGGATTACATGACATTTGTGAGATCGTAGAGTTGATGAATAGCAAGCAAGGTTCAAATCAAAAGATTTGGTTGTGCTGATTTACTGTGCTTTATTGTACATAACTTGTGCTAAGAATGAACATTTAGCTGAAAATCTAAGCACTTTAATCTGTGTATACTCCAATTTGGGTAAAAGAAAAAATACACTTTCTGCTAATGGAACAATACAAGAATGGCTTGAATATGGCTGAGTATTTCAAACAAGTGTGATAAACTTTTGTTTTTGTTTTGTTTTTGTTTCTTGTCTTTTTGAGACAGGGTCTCGCTACGCAGTTCAGGCTGGCCTTGAGCTCACTTATGTAGCCCGGGCTGGCCTTGAACTCACAAGGATCCTCCTACCTCAGCCTCCTGAGTGCTGGGGTTAAAGGCATGCGCCACTAGGCCCAGTCTTTAATAAATTTAAATATTATTTTTTTGGTAGGATTTGAATGTATTTCCTCCAAAATTTATATTGAAAATTAAACCCTAATGTGATAGTACTAAGAAGTGGGGCCTTTGGAGGTGATTAAGTAACCATAGGCAAGGTCTGTGTTAGTGAATTGGTAAGACGGCTGCAGGAAGCTTGCTCCATCCTCCGTGTCCCTCACCCCACACAGCCTGTCCACCGTGGGCTGCAGAAAGAAGCCTGATCCCACCCCGAAAGTCTGGTCTTCACTGCGCTTTCCAGGCCTCAACATTCTAACTGAGAAGAAAAATTTACAGTGCATTGTAAATAAACCGATGCAAATTAAATGCTGAATAAAAATTTACAAGTTGGACAATGGTCATAGTGGAATTAAATTAATCTGTAATTTAAGGTTTTCAATAATGAAGATTCAGCAAAGCCAAAGTCTGTGGTGTCTATAAACATCCCTAGGTTGACAGCATTTGGGGAATATAATACTTTTTTTCTTATTCTCCCTTCGGTAGGGACACATTGTTATTTATATCCTTACTTGAGCAATCATCTGAACTCAGAATAACTGGATAATAAAGAGGACTGCTTCTGAAAGTTACCCTGCCCGTTTCTTACACACTCCTGTATATCGGATAAGGCTGCGTGGGAGAATAGCATCCACGTAATTAAAGAGTACGGTTGCTCTTTCCCCAGTAAATCATTTCTCTTTTACAGTGGTACCTGGAATCCCAAGTCAGGAGAATTATTTCAAAGAGAAAGTAGGCGGGGGGCAGCAAGGAGATGGGATCCTGGAGAAGCTCTCAGGACAAATCTCCTATCGGGAACGAGCAAGGCTTCCCACCCTTCATGATGTGAGTTAGTCATGGGGAAGGGAAATGCTCAATCATTGGCCACAGAGTGAGAAAGTCAGGATTGTGGACCACGTGCTGGTTAGGTTTCTGGATCCACAGTTTACCTGTTGTATGAGGTCTGGTGAGTCATCCAAATTCTCTCTACCTCAGTTTCCTCTTCTGTGAAAAAGAACAGTCATTCTAATAACCTCATAAAGTTGTGATGAACATTAAATGTGTTTAAACACATGAATTCAAAGTGGATCTTGACACACAGGGTCATTATACTTTACGGCAGGATTATGTACAAATAATATCCTTATAAGGGTTAAAAGGACTCACAAAAATGACATTTCCCACTTGTGAATCAATATATACAATGTCTGGTTATTTTGCAATTTTGTATTTCACTTTGTCTGCCATTGCACTGTCAGTAATATTTTGGTATTCTAAGTCTGAATTATCTCATGTACACAATTTCTAATCACCAGTCCCATTGCCATTACCACAAGGAGATCAGAATTATAAAATAAATTAAAGTTGCTGCCATCATAAAGCAGCACAGAGGACATAGAAGGTCCTACAAGTGTGTAGGAGACGGAGGAGGGAAGTTGGTCTCCACCTTGCCCTGTCATGGAAAAGGTGAGCTCAGAAATGATGTGTTCAGTGTACATTATGCTTTCAATGTATACATCACTCAGATGATATCAGAACACACCATGTTTTATACACACATTTGAAAATATCTCGACAAAACATAGAAATCATCATCACCTAGGTATCATCTAGTTTTCATTTTTCTGTGGTCAGACTCTGCACATTACATGATATTTTCCTAACTGAGGAAGTAGCAGCTCTCTATCGCTAGTCCACAGTTCAAGTCCCGCTGACAGTATCTTAATTCTTGTTGAATTTTACCCTGGATCTCACTGATGATGAATGCTGTCCTTCTGTTGAAGATCTGAACTTAGGCCTTACATTATTCCCTAGAACTTCTTATGAGCTCCCTGTACATACTCAAATATAATTAATTTAATTATTTGGCAGAATACTTGAAAAAATCAAACCTAGAGACTAAATTATTTCCCCTCTTCTTAAGCTTTGTTTTTAGATCAAAGCCTTGGATGATGCCCTCAGCTTTTGTCTATAATACACCCACAGATGTCCACATGTGCAAAAGTTTAAGGACAACTCCGAATAAGCTCTGAGCTCTCCCTGTGTCTCTGCACACCTTGCACAGACTTGGTACACAGGTCCCCTGATTCTCTTCATGTACCCACGCTCTCCATCGATAGCTTCCTGTTTATTCTTGGAGTAGAGCAACTGACAAATTCGACCATGTAACGTGAAGATGTATAGCAATAATATCGTGACCTTCATGCTCATTAAAATTTGTAAATTAACCCTATCACTGTGTGAGAGAGAAAAAGAATGTGTTATAATTCCCATTTACAATAGAAATAACCCTGCATTTACACATTTATAGATTTGAGAATAAGATAGAACTTATTCACAGAGCTGGAACTCAAAATACCTCCCTTAATCTGAATTGCATAAATTTCTGTTTTTATACTTCAGGGCTAAATGGAGGAAACATGGGATTTTTGTAGGCGTTTTAAGAAAAGTGTCTCATCTATTGAGAAATGAAGGATTATGAAACATTCTAGAACATGAATGTCATACTTACCATGGGAGCTGGTTTCAATTCTCTCATTCACTCATCTGTCAGCACACAGAATAGTTACTGGTGTAAAGAAATCCATCTCTAAGAGCGTGCTAAATGAATGAATGTGTATCTATATGGAATCTCATTTTGTTTTAACTATGGGACATCTGCTTAATGTCAGTATTCTACCAGTTGCTTCACAGATATTATCTGATATAACAGTCAAAATAAATGCTTAGCATTAATCCCATTTATTATTAATTCCTGATGCAGAGAGTATTTAAATAATGAATAGAAAGCTGGCATGTAAGAAAAATTAAAATCTGAACCACCAAAAAATCTTGCTTTTTCATATGTCTCTTACTGACTCTAAATTAACCTTTATCCAGTATTCTGGTGACTGCTTTTTATATTATTAAAATCACAAGGAGTTATTGAATAAAGTATATTAGCATAATTTTTAATATTTTAAAATTTTAAATCATTTTGATACATGACTCAAGTTTTCACAAATTTTAAGGATAAAGATGAAGACATAAGTAAATATTTATCCTCCTAAAAATGTAAAAGGCATAGCATAAGTAGACATGTGCTCTTTAAAGGTATTGTATGAAGAATTGTAGCAAGTTTACCGCTAAAAAGGGGTTAAATAATTCTTAGATCCTTATCATTTGTGAGTTATTTTAGACAGAAACTGTCACATGAGTTTTGGGGTTTCCGCAATGGTGAATGTGTAAGGAAGAGGATTCAGTGGCATCATAATTTATATTAATACAAAGAAAGTAGACGGCATATGTACAAGATGAATGCACTCATTTATTTAAACAATAGCGATATACGATTTGAACTACACGGTTATGTTTTATCATCACTTCTGTTTGAAAAGCAGAATAGTGCAGAAATCACATGGCCTCCCAGAGAGTTCCCCTCACTGAAACCCAACACACAGCACTTACAATTTTACAATATAAAGGAGGAAAGATTCATTCGGTCTCATGATTTCAGAGATTTTACACTGAGGGTTGGCTCGCAGAAACATGAGGGCAGCAGGGGATGGTGGAAAATCTCCTTAATTCGTAGAGCTAGGAAGCAGAGGATGAGAAGAGTGGCGAAGAAGAAACAGGCGAGGACCATGTACAGTAGCGGAGGTCGCGCCATCGCAGCCCCTCCCAATCAAAGTGCGCTTTCCTAATCTGCTAGCGTTTCTCAGCCAGTACAGCCGACACACGGTGCCCAGTGTTCACAGCCCACCACCTGTCACCAGGACAATTAAGCACACCTGCTTAAGCCATAAATTTCACAAATAAACAAAATGATATATTAATAATTCTACCTAGCCTGATATAGCTAGTTTCATTTTTTTTGTTGTTGTTTTTTGTATTTCTCCGGTACCGGGAATCAAAGTCACAACCTTGCACTTGCCAAGCAGGTGCTGGGCCGCTGAGCTAAATCCTTGGCCCCGATATAGCTATTTTCAAAGAAGGAAAATGCTTTCCTCCAGTTACAACAATTTCGGCATTTTTTTCAGAAGCTCAAGTAAAGTCTGTACTTTAACTCCAGGCAAAATGTTAGTTGTGAATTTCTGCAAAAAGTAAACAAACAAACACACCAAAAACAGATGACATGATCCCCAGGTCAGTGGCAGAGGGTAAACATTACCCTTCCAAAAAGAGGAAGGGGAATAGAAAAGAGTAGGAGCAAATCAAAATCCTGAAGGGTAAATGTTAGCTCCGTGCCTGGTATTCAAGGCACAAGGTGAAGAGGTGAATTCCAGAAGGCCTGGCGGGTCACACCTCCACGCCCCGCCCTTGGGCCAGCTGTGCTCATGGCCCGCTGTTCTCCTCAACAGAAGTTCCACGTTTCTGGCTCTGCACCCAACCTTCAAGAAATTAGGACAGACAGTGAGTGAGGTTTTTCTGTCTCTGTGCCTCACCAAGTGGTTCAGAAGCCTCAGAACCGGTTTGTAAGAGGAGTTTGGGATACTTTGAAGCTCAGACCAGAGAAGACCCAAAATGGTACAGGCGGAGTGCGCTGGTCAGTTCTGGTCAGAGCTCAGAAGACAAGAATGAAAATGCTCAAGGTCAGGCTCAGAGGTTTCAGCTGGGAACCAAGAATCTGCTGGAAGCTGGCATACAGGCTGTAGATGGCGCATTCCGGAAAAACGTTTGTCCAGGATGAGCTCACGCCCTGAACCTTTGCCGTACCAGAATCACCGTCACTCTCCTTCCTAACTTCCTGCATTAGTCTTCTTATTACAGAGACACAATACCTGATACCTTCACCTTAAAGGGGGGATGTATGGTTTTGTTCACACTTTTAGGGAGCTCATTCCAGGCTCCTGCAGAAACAGCATGGCAGAGGCACATGACCCAGGAATCTGTCAAGTTCATGCCACTAGGAGGCAGAGCAGAGGGTCATTATCAGGCAAAGGGGGTCAGGAAGCAGACAGGGGACCCCCAATTTTGCCTCTGTTGCCCTAGGTACACACCCAAAAGAGTGCTGTTCTGCTCTACTAAATATTTTTGTTTGACACATCATAATTAATGCTCACAGGTACTATAGGAAAATAACATGAAATAAAATGCTGAAATAAAAAGTTAATAGTGTGTGATCTATATTTGCTGTACTCGCTATGAGAAACAGCACATAGGCACTGGTATCTAAAATGCAAAACACAATTTACTTCCTTAAAACCATTCAGTAAGTTCTGACCGGCACACCTTATATCTAAGTATCTCACCAAAGCCTCAGGTAGTTGCTAGATGTCCTGGACAAAACTTACTGAATTTCTTTAAGAAAGTAAGTTATTTTCATATTTTACCCAAAAGAGTTATGAAAATTACAGAGCCCATTTTATTGAGCTGTTGTCTCAGTTACTATCTTGTCACTGGGCTCACAACCTGACACAGCTTTGAGAGGACACAGCCAACTGACTACCAACCAAAACCCTTACCAACTGTGAGACGGAATAAACCTCGCTTCCCCTTGGGGGTAAAATATGGAAATAATTTATTATTAAAAATCCAAAATGACCACAGTGCAAACAGTGTTAGGTGAATTCTGACGTTTATGAATGAATAATAGTTTTCAAGTAAAGTACCCTTTTGTTTAAGTATACAACAAATTCTTACCTCCTACTACCTGGTATTCACTCACTACTCAATAAGGTATACATGTTAAAATACATTCTGCTTGAAAAAGCAAGCATGGTAAGAACAGTGTTTCAGCACATGGGAGTTTTGAGTTTCTATATATCTCTTCCAAAGTAAGGGGGCTGGGGATTTAGCTCAGCGGCAAAGCGCCTGCCCGGCAAGCGCAAGGTCATGAGTTCGGTTCCTGGTACCGGAAAAAAATAAAAAAAAAAAAAAAAAAAAAAAAAGAGCCAAAGTAATAATAATCTCATACCAGTGTGCAGTTTTTAAATTTTGCTATCTGTTCTCATTACACACTATTTTAAAACTATTATACCATATAATTTTATAGCAATATAAAAACTTGTAATATACCACTAATGCAAATACAGTGTAAAGAATCTTCCAATAAAACTATTGACAGAAGCGTAAATGCATGACTCACTCTTAATAGGATTCATGTAAGCAAAGCACTATCTCCTGGGGACTCCAAATGCTAGAACGGAATGAGATTTGCAATGTTGTATTTACTGCCTAAGGTGCCGGTGGAGAATTGAACTGCTGCATCCACCAATTTCTATTCCTCTATCACCCAGTACATTTTAGAACTTTTTTAGTGCTTTAGAGGCATTAACTAATCATTACACTCAGTAGCTTTAGTTTTTATCCCTCTTTACACAACTAAAAGGAAGCAGGTGTAAGTGGATTCCCCAAGCCTGTACCATAAGTCAGCGTAACACCAGGCTAGAAGCATCTTGTCTTCAATATGATTTAGAAGACTAGACTTGTGATTCCCAAGACTGCATGTGCAGAAGAGTTCCTGATGGAAGCAAAGGAAGGGCCTGGCTGTGGAGCTGAGATAGAGTCCAAAGACAGGCTTGATCAGATCAGTAGCCATGATGCACCGCTTCTAAGTAACCTCTCATCAGGCCTCTGCTGCATGACCAAAAAAAGTAGTTAGGAATTGGATAAGTGGCCACAGTGCTTGTCTGGAGATGAAGAACAAGTTTAAAGCACTTGGTGAAAATGAATTAAAATTTTCACTGGTAGGAGTACATAGTTCATCTGACACAGCTTGAAAAGCCATTCATAATCTATGCTCAGATATTTAAGAAAATGTGAGTCAGTTTATGAATGTGGCCATTTTATTGTATGATTTCAGTTTTCTGATTTCCCATTTGCTTTCAAAATATGATTTTTAATAACTTACTTGATACTGCCAAAGAGCAGTGGCCCATGTTAGCTCATTATTCTGTATCTCTTTAACGTATTTCTGCAGTCATCCCTCCTCGTTTGTACCTATTAGGTCTGGGGACAGGTGAATTGTGTAAGTTTTGCCAGAGAGAACAGCTTGTAGAACTCAGTTTCTGCCTGCCTTCCTCTCTCATGTTAACTTGGATCAGACACAGCTTGCACAGAAAGCTTGAACGTGGCTTTCTGATACTTTCCATTGTCTTAGTCCGCATATTTCAATGGTTGAAAGCATTTACTTTTAAGTTATTTTATGTACATAAATTATTCTTGCATATTTTATTACGTCTGTCTTGTTGGGAAAATGAATTTAGTCCTCTTCAATTCTCCATTACTCATTTGAGAACTATAATAATAATATGCATGATATATATTGTTCATATTAAATGAGAATATATATACTGATATATACACATAAATAGTCTAGAATAGTTCTTAGCAAATAGTAAGATCTCAGTAAATAGTTGTCCATATTATTATGAGTAGTATAACTTTTTAAATTTAATCTTAATAAATCAATAATCACCCTTTTCATTTTACCTGAAATTTTGATGTGTTTTCAGCTCAACACAATTTCTTGTACAAATAAAGCTCTAAATCGGACCATGAAACAATGATGGACAATTATATAATTTTGCTTCTGTTATTTATTTTATTTTTTTTTTACTTTCCCCTTAAGAAGCCATCTGTAGTTCATTCTTCTGAAAAAAAAATGAACATCACATTTTCCTTAAATCCTTTTGGGTCTAAAACTCTGTGAGCTGATGTCATAATTTTGGATTCGAATTGACGAGAGGTTTGAATGAATAGCTATGGCTAAACTTCCTGTTCTGCATTTCAACTACTTAATTTGCATCATAAAAACTTTGTGTTAATTTGTAATCTTTTATTTTTTGGAGGGGTCTAGCTTATTTAAATTTATTGCTACAATTCAGGGGCACATAGTAATGACAGTCAGTATAAGGAATTTGTATCTGTACATGATATATCTTGATTCCTTTTTTTCCATTCCCATCTCTCCTTTCAAACCCCATCCCCTTCCTGTTCACAAAGTTTGTTTTTTATTTTATCCTCTTTTCTCAGTTTTTCTTTTCTTTCCTTCCTTTCCTACTCTCTGCTCCCTAGTTTCCTTTGCATTTTGAACAGTATCTGTCTATTTCCTAATATCTATTGCACATTTTTTTAAATTTACATTTCCAGTTTCTCACACCAGAGAGATCATACAGTACTTACACATGTGCATCTGATTTATTTCACTTGTGATTATGGACTCAAGGTCCATACACTTAGCTATAAATGCATCAACTTTATCTTTCTTTATGGCTGAGAAATAATCCATTATATAAAAAAAATTTTACCCATTAATTTTTAATGAGTATTTGGTTTGCTTCCAAGATTTAGCTATTACAACCTATGCTGCTATAAACATGGGTTTACATGTACCTCTGTGATATGAGGCTTTTTCCCCATAGGCCCTCCAGTATTTGTTATTGATTGATTTATCGATGGTAGCCATTCTTTCTGGGGTGAAATGAAATTTCAGTGTTGTTTTAATTTGCATTTCTCAAATGACCGATGATATTGAACATTTTGTGATGTATTTATTTGCCATTTGTATTTCTTCATCTGAGAATTTTGTATTTATCTCAGATGCCCATTTTTGGATTGGGTCTTTGAATTTGGGGGGCCTGATTTTTTTTCTAATTCTTTATATGTTCTAGATAGGAGTTCTTTGTCTGAGGGGCAGTTGGCTAAAATTTTTCCCAATTTGTAGGTTTTCTTTTTACTCTGTTGGTGATTGCTTTCGATGTGCAAAACTTTTCAATAAGATGAGATCCCAGCTGTTGGTTCTTTGCAGTATTTCCTGTGCAGTTTGGTTTTTGCTCATGAAGTCTCTGTCTACTGCTACATCTTCAAGATTTCTATTTATTTTCTCTTCCAGTAGATTTAGTGTTTCTGTTTTAATATTTAGGTCTTTGGTACATTTTGACTTTAATTAGTTCATGGTAATAGACATGGGTCTAGGTTTAGTCTTCCACATGTGGAGAGCCAGTTTCTTCAGCACCATTTATTCAAGAGGCTATTCTTCTTCCAGTGAACATGTTTGGCCCCCTTTTCAAAGATTATGTGGCTGAATGTATTTAGAGTTGCTTCTGCATCTTATACTCTGCTCCATTGATCTTTGAGTTTGGTTTTTTGGGGTTTTTTTTTTTTTTGGTATTTTTTGTTGTTGTTCTTTTGTTTTGTTTGCCAGTACCATGCTGTTTTTATCACAGTAGCTCTGTTGTACAATTTCAAGTCAGGGTTTGGGATGCCTCCTGCCTTGTCTTTGTTGCCCCGAATTGTGTCTGCTCTTCTAGGCCTCTTCTGGTTCCAAATTAATTTTAGGAATGTTTTCTCTAGTTCTGTTAGTTATGCTAATGATATTTTGATTGGCATTGCATTAAATCTGTATAGCAATTTTGGAAGTATGGCCATTTTTACTATGTTGGTTCTTCCTACCCAAAAACAAGGGATATCTTTCCATTTTCTTATATCTTTTTCGACCTCTTTTTTCACAGTACTGTAGTTTTAAATGTAGAATCTTTTACTTCCTTTGTCTAGATTTAATAACCAGATTTAGTGAGTAGCTGGATGCAAAATCAACACTCAAAAATCAATAACATTCCTGTATATGAATTACAAACTCACTGAGAGAGAAATTAGGGAAACAACATCCTTCACAATAGCATAAAAATGAAACACTTAGAAATCAGTTTGTAATCTTTTTAATGTTTATGTATGACACAAATGATATTTCTACAATGTCAGAGATTCTGTGCACTTCCTTGAGTCATCTCATACTTATCGACACAAGGAAGCCCATTCTCCTGAGATAATGGTGTTTCCCGCTAAGTGTTTGGAATTTGATTTCTAAGATGTGTTAAAGACGTCTTCAGTAGTGCTATGAAACACTTTTCTCAGGAAATTTCATTCTTTTGGAGAGTTTCCAAGGTATTACTGGAAAATAATGTAGGTAATCAAGCATAGAGAGGTTGTCTAAATACTAATAACATGTACCGACAGAAAGCAAAAGATGTTTTTCTTGTCGCTAAAAGCAATTCCAAAATAGCTTTTACAAAAAAAATAAAGTACGGTTATTGTCAGTACCATTAGTGATTTAATTGCAAAAATTTACAATCCTAAAGAACTAGGCACATTCTTTGGTACCAACTACCTGAGTGAAGCAGTTTTCCTGTTTTGTGATCCCTACTATGGAGCCATGTGAAGCTGATAAACAGTGATAGTGGAAAAATAGGTTGGTATTATTTTAATTGCTTAGTAGGCTTGTTTCCTTGTAGAAAACATGAACTTGTTTATTAGATATATGTGACTGACTTTTTGGAATAATGAGCTAGGGAAGAGAGAGACACACACAGAGAGAGATAGAGTCAGAGAGAGAGAGAGAGAGAGAGAGAGGGAGGGAGGGAGTGCAAGCACTCTTAAAGGATGAGGTGACATTTCCTTGGGGGACAGAAAACAAGCTTGCTTATTATTTACTATAAAAGTGCTGGGTCTCAGTGCTCAGCATTCTTCTGCTTTAGTGCTACAAACTCAAGAAGGAGTGGTGTCTAGATCCATACTGTTTCATCCTTGTGGGACTCTAGGGAAAGCAAACTGAAAGAAACGGCTGAATCACCTGTTTCCACAATTTTGACAATTTCATCTCTGAATTAGGAGTCTTTTCTTCTGCCATCATTCATGATACCGACAGACTAATTTACTAGCTCATAAGTATATGAATGTCTAATCCCACACATGGCATATCTGACATTTGTTATGACTATTTTATTTGAGATTTTAGAAGTAATACTTAACTCCTCAACCATGTTCTACATGCTTGTATATTTCATTACATTTATGATTCTATTTTATTAACATTATATGAAAAACAAGAGAAGTACTAGAATAATCAGTGTAGAATTACAGAGATTTAAAGATACATATTTGAATTTTAAATTCTAACAATTGTCTTTTATAATGAATTTTAGACACTATGAGTGCAGGTAGAAAGCACATTTTATGTCAAGGACGTTCTTCACATGCTTAACAATGAAGGTATAAAAATTTCTTTAGTTTTGGTTCTAGCCTAGGGCTCTGTCTATATGATGGTGGATAACCTCATCTTTATAATAGGGTTGATTTACTTGTTTACTATATAAGATATTCTTTCTTTAGTTTTTTAATGAAAATTTTGAAAGAATATTAGGATTTAAAATCTCTTTAAATATAAAATATCAGGAAACACAAACACTTAAAGAAAAAAGAATTTATTTAAAACATAAACATTTGCATTTTGTAGACAATAAGTGAAACACTTTTAAAATTTCAAAGTTCAAAGTCTGACTTTCTCCTCTTTTGTCATGAATATAAAAGAGTGACTTAAAAGTTTGCCATGCCAATTTCATGTAAGGCTGATTTCATCAATACAAAAGCCATGGCACATGTATAACATATATGGTGAATAATCAGGAAGATTACTGTGGAAAATAATGAAGATGTATTCTACTTACAATATCGTTATTTCATTTCTTTTGAGAAGTATAGACAAATGATTGTTGTAATTACAATGTTAAACCCTTTAAGAACTAAAATAGAGTTTCAGTGTGGGATTCAGGCAATCCTATGGCAGGAAAGTAAGGAAGTGACAGCATTTAAAATCCCGAAGCGAATATGTGACAAAAAACTGATTTTGAGATATCACAAGTTACTTAGTGTCAGTGGTAACCTTTTCCATGGTTCAAAATTGCAAATATTTTTGGTAGATTCTTAATTCTATGGCATATGTTAGTGGTGGTTAAGTTAAAGTTATAGAATTTTAAATTAATTGTAGTTATTTAAGGACCACCTTTATGAGGTCTTTAAACCATAAAACTCAAATGGGTGAAAATAGATTTCAGGTAAATATACAAATGATTTCATACATATCACCAACAAGGAGAAATATGACCCAGAGTACATTTTTTTGCCGAGTTAAAAAAATGGGATAACATGGTAAATATCTATGATAATAGTGATTCAACTGGGAGAACTTGTGATGTTAAAATGTAGACATTTTCCCCCTAGCTACCGAGTAGGGGAAGAAACCTCATTCCTTTTTGTTATGCTTTTTGTAGAGCATAATATAATCCCATTTGGCTAGAGATGGGCTAAAGTCATGTGGAAGGGCACACACATAAAATACCATAGAAACCTGTTTATTATCCTGAAATGAAATCTAGTGGCATCTTAAAGGACTTCATATATTTTATCTGACTGTTTATTAAAGGTAGAATATGCAGCAAACTAAATCAATACCTGTTTGCTGGTAAAGGGACTAAATGTACCATAGAATTTTGGCAAAATTGATTAATAATGAATATGTAATTAAACTGTAAACATAAATCCCTGTCATGAGACTAATTAGTGGGTGAACTAAATCTCCTGTGAATAGAGCAGCTCCTCATTGGTGACAGATTGCTGTGCAGTATGTGTTTTGTTTGTCAGTTTTTATCTGTTTACATGTGCAACCTGCATGCAGGAGGAATAGCTCATAACATTCTTATCCATGCATCTCTGCTCAGTACCCACACACTCAGGTCCCTTCATGCATTCTGATGTTTAAGTATTCACTCTACTATCAGGATGCTTTGTGTATATAATTCCAGGAGTCAGCTGATTTCAGGAACACCATTCTTGAAATTTCTGAGAAATACTCCTTCTGTCTTGGGATCAGGATTAAACAAGCCTATTTCTGAAGCCAACTGATTTTGGGTAATAATAGATGAGTCCAACTATGATGGGAATTTCTGAAAGAGAAAATGATCATCTCCTTTGAAAAACTCTTAATATACAGTTGATGCATTTCTTTTTCTACAAACATGAGCTGGAGAACTTCGATAATGATTATTTACTGTATCAATCTTCCTTAAAGGTATAGCTGGTATTATTGGAGAAAGTATGTCAATTTTACTTTAGGTATGTTCTCTTTCCAAATATTACATTAGCTCAGCAGTGTTTTACTCCAATTTCCCTGCTTCTCAGTGTTTCCTATTACATGCTTTCTTTTTTCTGATAATGACAATATGCATTGGTCACATTCAAAAGGCTATTTAGAAATTTATCCATCATAGTATCAAATAATAAGAGCTTTAAGATATTTCCCTAGGAAGTGTTAGCTTTGAGCATAAATTCATTAAGAAACATTAGTTTAAATCTCATATTGCTGAAGATATGTTAAACCACTTATTAATTAAAGGGCACTTAAAAAAAAAGAAAAAAGCCTAAGCACAAAGCGACACAGCCTGCCGGAAGTGCATAAACGTGGTGGTAGGAGAGGAAAGAGCTAAAAGCCTTCATGCGTGACAGCAATTTCAAGCTACCAGGAGACTGCTCCCTAGTAACTGAAGAAATGAGTCATCAATAATGACTGCATCAGAATCATTTCAGGTTGTCTTTAAAACAAGAAAAATAAAGCTGATTTGTATTTTAGTAAAGATATCTATAGCTTAAAATTTTGCATTAATGACTAATACATCAGTCTCCTCTCCAGAATGTATTTATCTACTCTTGCACTCATACACTTTTAATTATTCAAGGTTTGAAAATATAATGTATGTACAGAGAAATAGTGTTGGTACTTTTGAAAAACTATATTTTATCTATAAAGGGTTTTTTATTTTTTTCCCAGCATGTACTATTTTTCCTCAAGTGTTAGTGTCTAAAATTTTCTGAGAGACACAATTACTCACAAATGTTTAATATTGTGATTAAGATTTACTACATTCCTATTTCAAGCATGGCATAACTGTCATTGTTGGCTGGTCAGTTTTCCTGTCTATGGACTATCTGTGTAAAATAGTTCCATTAGTCTGATATCACATAACTTATTATAGGGATTACCTTTATAGATTAATCATTTTCCAATAGCATTCTCAGCAGGGTTTTATGCTTTAATAAAAGGCAATGAGTCAATTTTATTATGTGGAAAAAGAAAGAGGCTAGATCAAGATAAAGAGGGGTAGAAGAGCCACGCTACATGAATTACAGAGTAAAATGAACCTAGGTACTTTCAGAAAAACAGAAAATTGGTGAGTAGGTAGGTGTTATAGATTGTCAAACTACACATACAATAAATAGAGCCTCCTACATGTGACCATTTGATTGATTTATAACTATACCAGGCAACCCATTAAATAAAATGCATTTTATTTGACTACTAGTGATAGATTAATTAAGTTTCCTATATAATCAAATGAACTTCAAACCTACATATGTTGTGTTTTCCTTTAAAAGTTTTTAAAATTACCATTTACCTTATATTTATATTTTGTGAAGGAAAACAGAGAAGATTCAATGTGACCCTAGGGTAGATAAAGGTTTTCTGAGATATGACACCAGATATACAATTCATTAAAATATTCATCAAAGGAAAAGTATATAAAAATATTTTCAAAATGACATCAGGTAAAATACTGGCATAATTTGCATACTGAATGATCCCAATAAATCTTTCTGTTAAATGCGTGGTACCTGGGTAGTACAGTTGGCAGTGGGAGAATACTTCAGGAGGCGGGGGGCCTCATGGAGGTCCTCAGGCTGTGGGGTTGAATGGAAAGTTGAGACCTAGCCAGGCATTTCCTCTTTCTGTCTTGCTTCCTCATCTTCATGTGGGCAGTTTTGATCCACCATGTATTTTATCATGTCCTGCTTCACCACAGTTCCCAAAGAAATGGGCCAATCGAGTATGAATTTAAATCTCCAACACTATAAATCAAAATACATCTTTATCCTTCATTAATTTATTCTCTTCAGCATTTCTTATAGTAATTAATTACTGATAGCTACATAAAGAATGCAGTTTATATAAATGCACCAAATTTCAGTATAATAGTTTTTTAAAAAATTCCAGATCATGCTTATAACATGTTATAATCACCAAACCTGATATATTTTCCCAACACTTGTGTATATATAGATAAACTATAGCTCTTTCATATTGAGCAATACTATTTGTAAATACATGAGAAGATTTTCTTTTAAAGAGAAAATGTGACTTTGTTTAGTTTTGCGAGAGGAAGAAACAAAAGGACAATTTTTGTGTGTGAAACAGAATCTACAAATGGAGCAAACCCTGAAAGATAGTTCAAAGTAATAGAAAAGAGTACTAACAAAAGTGTGTCTGGCCAGAAATAGCAGAAAGGATGGTTGAGAGTAGACATTCACCATAACTAAAGAAGTGATAGGATGAGCTTGGAGAAACAAAAGCTAATCCACAGAAGAAGAGAAAAATAGTTTACAAACTCATGTTTGTACATAAAACTGAAATTTACAGACCATGTAATATCAGTTTTTAAACTCCAGGAATTTCAGAAATTATGTGGGGATAAGAATAAAGGAATAATCAAATGGGTGAGTTTATAAATTGAAACATCTATTGGTGCGTCCCACCTCCAACATATTTGTACAATTGGAAAGAAATAATTTAACCTTGCTATACCATAGTTTCGTCACCTATCAAAATATAATAATTTCTCAGAAATGCTGAGAAGTTTCATATAAGCTTCTGTGAGCCAGAGGCAGAATAAAAAGGTGCAGTAATTCTTTTTCTTTGAATCACTTTGAAAGGGAAAATCCTTAAAATATTTTTCTCCTATATTTGAAAATGGTAATCATCCTGTTAAGAAATACCTGTGAAAATATTGGTATTGAGAAAAAAATAAACAAAATAGTTTTACACGTTTTCTAGAATAACGAGATTAGAACTTACACCAAAATTTGTAAATGGGTCTTGGCTTTTCTTCACGAGTTATGGATAAAACTTTCATTCAATACTACCTCAAATACTAGTGATTACTAATTATTTATTTTTTATTATGACTTGATACTCTGAAAGTGTTCATTAATGTAAATTTCTGTACTATTTTTCTTTCTCTTTTCATTGTATGGACACCTTTGTATATAAACTCATTTTTACACAATAAAATTTACATTTAAAATTTTTTCCAATATATTATCTTGAGATGATGTTAAATTTTCTAAGGAAATAATCAATGACTTTTGACCTGATATCTCTAGAATGAAATCTTAGGAAAATTGACACATGTGCATAATTTCAAAAATAATTATTTTGAACATAATATAGGCTAATATATCTGTACACAGTGCATTAAAATTTCAAAAGTTTTCAAAAAATGTTGTAAAATGAACTCGGAGTATACTGTAAGGTGGGTATCTGCTGAGGTTCTGATAAAAAGCTTTAAATCTAAAATTTTAATTACTTCAGTATTTCACAAATATTTAAAGAGTAGATTAACAGCATATTGATTAATCTGAAGTTGAATTAGGAATTAATAAAATTAGAATAAAATTCCTGTATATCAGGACATTTCTATCATTTTAAATCTTCTTGTTCATTAAGTCCAAGATAAACTTGTTACTGCTTAGAATCTCCTTCTATGTATTCTGTCATAGTTTCTGAATGTCAGTGCCATGTCCAGGGCAGCTCTCAAAATTCTCAGGGTGAAGGACAGTAGAGAATGAAGAAATAAAAACAAGAGTCAGAATATAGAAAGCTGAGGTCCAGTGGAGCCTCGTGTCCTGGTGGGAGAATAGGACTGCTTAAAATCTACAGCACATTTATTTATCCACTCTGCAGGTTGATGTCACATGAAACCCCTCTGCCTAGCAACTTGTTTGCTTGGATTGCCTCAGGCTTTCTGTGTTCTCAGAGCTGGAAGAGCTTGTTCACATAGCTCACCTTGGGCACTCCACATATGTGATTGACCTCTAGCTTCAACCACTGCCCACCTTGCCCCTTTTTCTGTTCTGTAGTTGCAAGTGATGGGTGGTCTTGAAGTTGGAGGAGCTTTGCCTGGAGGACTCTGTAGCAGACCCTCTCATTCTCAAACCCCTTCTATTCTGAGTGAACCTATTCATTTAGGCTAAGGATTTCAGGTCAGTGAAGTCAGAAATTTAACCCTATGCAGCCCATTAATCCCTAACAGTAGTCAATTACCTGTGTAGTTGAAAATTGTCAGGTGTTAGTGATTTAAGTTTCTTTTACAGTTAGCATATTACTATGGCATTGTTTTATACCTCTTATAGTTATACTTTGCTGGGTGTTTAAAATCAAGTTGTGAGACCTGTATTAATTAAAGTTAATTTTTTGCTATCTATCAAGTTCAGTTAAGTTTCCTCAGGATTTACCTTGCAACCAATGCATAGAAATGCATCTCAATTATCCTGTGATTTTCAGCCATCTGGATGAGCCATGACCATTACTTGACCCAGTTGCTTTCTGTGAAAGCTTGGAAGATATTTTTTTCCTGGTGACCCTCCTTAGGAGCACTATATATGATTGATTACTCTTCTCTGTGGTATGACAACCTCCTTGGTTAGGAGTCTCCAGAACTCACTAGAGTTTTAGGATGTCACTAAAAGCTTCCCTCATGTCTTGGGTCATCTCTGACCTTGGAGGGCTGGGGCCAAAATATCATCTGTCTTCCTAGCCATCTACCTTTTAATTCTTGGTCTCCATACCTCAATTGTTGAACATCTAGAAGAGAAGGTTAATTACATTATATTGTATTGGGAGTGGTGATCTTAATATTATATAAAATGGAACAATTATTTTCTACCAACCTTGGATGTTTTAGCAGTTGAATCCATGTAAAATATGAAGAAATGACAGTTATATATTTCATACAGAAAATTAGAAATCAAAGGCAATTCATAACATTGTACCATGATAATCATGATGACATCTTTGTAATATACCTGAATAGCCAGTGTGACATAAAATATCCTTTTTATTCAGTTATCTCTATCTAGCACATATAAAGCTTTTACTTTAATAGTCACCTATAAAGGGATGTCACTGAAGAAATCTGTGATATTGTCTGGACTGTATAATATCTAGGCATCTCTCTATATATAGGTGCATACACAGTGTATATATCACAAAAGGTTTTATTATTATTGACTTATGACCTCAGGTTGGTTTCACATGAACCTCCTATCACAAGTAGCTGGAGCACAAAGGAGAGGCAATTGTTTTTATCTGAAAGAAATATCTATCATCATAAAAAAATCCCTGTTTTACATTTTGGCAGATCTGTACATCTGAAGGCACAAATACATTTAATAAACCATGAGGTTAAAAAAAATCAACTGCCAAAGTTCTATGGAAACTTTTGTTTCTTAATTTAGTTTTGTATTACAGCATCTCCTAATCAGAAGGGCTAATTGTTTCAGTTTTAGAAGTCTTAATCTGTTGCCAATGACAAATGCAAACATATCACAATAATATATTACTGGGGTGTCTCCCATAAGGCTATGGACATTATTGGGCTTCCTATTAATGAACAAGAACTAGAAAAATATATCCATGCAGCCACTTTCTAATTTATCAATTGGAGTCCTGTCCAATAATTTCTTCCCATCCTAAGGGCTTTCTGTTTAATTATCTTCAAAAAATTTTGATGACCTATGAGAAAACCAAATTTGATCTCATTTTTACCAGCTGGCCACCCAGGTGGAAGCATGCTCTTTAAATCATAAATTGAATAGTGAACAAATGATTGAAAACTGCAAAAGAAAAGGAAAAGAGAAAAATTGTGGAGCCCAAATAAAAAACAGCTGTTCACAAGTAGAAAAACTGAGCAAACAAACAAGTACACAGATTGGACAAACGGACAAACATAACATCAACGTAAAATCAAATATATTTTTGTTCAAATTGAATTATAATAACTGTTTTACAATTTTACAAGTTTGTCAATACAAATAGACTAGTCAGAATATTTGTAGGTCAATTAGCAGAGATCTCTTATAAGAAAAATTTGGAAGTAATAAAACCTTATATCTCTAAATAATACATTTTTTGCATTGTATTCTGTTTTAAGAATACCGGCAACTTTTATCTTATGCTATGTAGCATCTAGCTCAGTTATCATCACACGTTCTATCACTCACTCAGACCTTCAACCCCCATTTTTGGTAGCCATCTCCTGGGCATTCTGGGTCAATTTCCTTCATTAGCCCTCTGTTGGGTCTAGTCCCATCCTTGTCTATCAGCTGTGGTGTGGTCTCCAAGGCATCATTGCCAAAGGACTGAGCATCAGTTTTTTGTGAGCTGAAACCAACTCTTTCTCAGAGTCTGGGTTCATGATACAGCTGGAGCGCATGCTCTGGAATGCAGATAAGCCATTCAATATTCTCTGGAAAGACACAAGCACACTCTTCACTCCATATGAATATTGGGCTTGTTCCCTTCCACTGTCCAGTATGAAGATCTTTCCAAAAGACCCTTCCCAGCTTCTTTTTCTTTACCTGATTGAATTATCTTCCTGCTACTGTAGTTACATCCCTAGTAGGATTTAAAAAAATTGTATATGATGCCAAGTAAAGTCTATTATGAGGTATGAATTTTGTAGGGAAGGATTTGCCCTTTTTTGCAGTTGAATTTTGAGTGTACAGTGAGCATGTTCAACAATTCCTTGACCTTAAGAATTATAAGGAATTCCTGTGGTGAGGGAAATATGAAAAGTTTTACAAAACATTTGGAAGGCAGCATTCATATAGGCTAGGTCACTGTCGATCTTAAGTGCTCATGGCAAGCAAAGGGTACTAAAGGCATCCAGGCAAAGAAGGATGACATGTTTAGCCCATTCACCAGAGAGGGCAGAAGCAAAAATAAACCCTGAAGAAGTGTCCCCTGAAACATGGACCCAGCAAGAGACCAAACTAAGGGATGTGAGTGATGTCCATTTGTCAGAGATGATTGGAGTGTAACCCAATCAGGGAATTAACCTCCATAGGGAGTGAGAGGAGGTCTTTATGCAGGAGTAACATTGTTTAACCACTTGTTGAGTCTGTTTCTGGGTTACATGGAACTATTTGCACAAGACAGAAGCACTTTGATGGAAAGTGGCATGGGAGGCAGAAGCCTGTTTAAAGGGACCAACAGTGACTGAGCCAACAATCTGTCTATTGCAGTATTTCCTTCAGTGACAGGCCCTGGAAACTGGGAAAGAGAATGTAAATAACTGACAAAATGGGACACTGATCTGACTGAATGGCAAATTGGAGAATGCAAAACAAATGTAAAAGATCCTTCCGGCCAGTGTGTATAGTGGAGGTCCACTGTGGCACATTGCAAACACAAGCGCTGTCTGAAAAGACGTCAATGGGAGTGGATGAATAATCTTGCAAGGCCAAAATAATAGCCTAAAATTTAGTCTTCTGTGCAGAAGAAAACCCAGTATCCTTTTTTGTGGCACCAGAGGTTTCCACGCACTGCTCCCATCTTGGGTAAAGCTCCTGCTCCACCATCTTAGGGCTGTAGGTCAGTTCTACTGGTGACAGGCAGCAGCTGTGGCAACTCCTTGGCATGAGGAGAGGACTGTTGCCCCTGGGCTTCACCCTTTGGCACAACGCATTGGCAGTGGTGACCGGGACAGGGTTCATTGTCTGCCTCATCACCAGGGATGAGCTCTATCTCCAGGTTGGCTTTGCCAGTGCCCCGCCCTCCTTGGAGGATGCTGCAGCCACAGCTGCCACTTTCTTCTGGCCTTTTCTCCTCTGATTTGGGCTGCTGCTGCTTCTGTGTCCTTAGCCAAGCATGCTGTGCACAGGGCCATGGGCATGACTGGTGGGTATACAGGCATAGGGGGTGGATGGGGCATTTTGGCTGACTCTTCCCAGGGCCAGAGAATAGGGCCCTCGCTCTGCTGGGCTTGCACAAGTCCAATGGTACTGGGCTGTGCTGAGCCGACTGCACAGGGAGCTTGATCTGCACGCAAACTGAAAAAAATTTCCCTTCCACAATAAATAATCCTCCAGACTTAAACATGCATCAGCTAGTCTTTTCCAATCACTTGGGGCCATATCCTGTTGTCCTAGGAGCTCTATTAAACTCAAGGTAAAAGGGGATGTAGGGCCATAGGTAATGCAGTAGCTTGTTTTAACTCTTTTAAGTTCTTCAAGGGTACAGCTTCATGAAGACTTATAATCAGTCCCTGATTACTAGGATGAGGACTTAGAGTTCAGTAACAGGGTGGAGATGCTGAAAACCTTCCACGGACTCCCTCATCTGTCTGCCTTCTTTTAGCACTGATTGCAAGGGAGAGAGAGACAATGGCTCTACTCCCTTAAAGGTGGAAGTTCCAACCTGTTTGATGCAGTAAAATTTCTCTGAACTGAAAAGGTGGAAGTTGTTGCTTGTGGCTCAGCTAAGGTTATCAATTTTACCTTAAGCACCTTTTGACAAAACTAGGCTTGTGCTCCAAGGGCTACATTTTGGCCTGATTTACAGACTCACTTTAAAGGGCATAAGAGTGAGTGAGGAAAAATGAAACTTTGGAGAAACCAGGCAGCAGCATATTAACCAAGCTTCCCTAGTGTCATCACTGGCAAATTATAGATGTATATTTTATAAGACATGAAGAGCTTACTTCTCCTTTGTGATCTTCCTTCCAAATGTCATAGGCATATTTTAAATATCAAATAAATATGTAAACATTTTAAAAGACTGATGTCAACAAGGTTTCTGAGAACTCTCTTGCTTTCTTCTCCTTGGAAATACCAACTCAAACAGCTATTCATTTACAAAAACGCATCTATAGGCTCCATAATATATGATGTTTTAGAAAACATTCTGAATAATGGAGGGGTAAATGAAATAATTTGAAGAAGAAATAAAATATCTTGAGACAAATCAAAATGGATACCAATTTACTTCTTGGAAACAGCAAAGGCAATTTTTAGCAATTTGTAGAAACAAATGTCTATCTCAAAAAGAAGAAAGATCCTACATAAGTTTCATAGTGTTACACTTCAAAAATCTAGGACTCTAAGAACCAAGACCTCAAATATAATAAAAGAAATAATTGATACAATGAGAAAACAGCTGCGAAAGAGCCTAGAAAAACAATATTAAGGATCAATAAAACTAAGGGTTGGTGTTTTTAAGAAAAACTGCAGTAACCTTTAGCTAACTTAACTAAGAAAAATTAAAGAGTTGAATAATTAATATCAGACATAAAAACAGACATTACAGTCAATAATGCAGCAATGCGAAGGGTTGTAAAAGACAACTGCAAGCAGTTACACAGCAACAAATTGGACAATGAGGCCAAATGTGATAAACTCCTAGAAAGAGAGTCTTCCAAGTCCTAAAAATGGAAGAAAGAAAAAGACAGTGGAACAATAAAAGGTAGAGGGTTTAAATCACTAGTAAAAATTTTACACTAAAGCAAAGCCTAGGAACTGATAATTTCACTGTGCAATTCTACCAAATGTTTAAATAAGAGATAAGTCTAACATTTTCTTCACTATTCTAAAAAATGAGGAGTCTATTTTCAATCTGATTTTATATATTTAGCATTACACTAATCTCAGAGATGAACAAGGACATTACTAAATAATATTATGGGACCATGTCCCTGAAGAAAATAGAGTTACTGCAAACTGAACTAACAGCAAATTGAAAAGGCCATTCACCATGATCAAGTGTAATTTTTCTCAGAACACAAATCTATAAGGCTAATACACCAGCTTAACAGAATGAAGGATAATTATAAGATCCTTTCAATGCAGAAGTCAACATCATTCCATGATAAAATCTCTCAAAATTTTTTATTGTAACTATACCTAAATCTTATAAAAACCATCTACAAAAACTCACAGCTGGGGCTGGGGATTTAGCTCAGCGGCAAAAGCGCCTGCCTGGCAAGCGCAAGGTCATGAGTTCGGTTCCCGGTACCGGAGAAAAACAAAAACAAAAACAAAAACAAAAACAAAAAAAAAAAAACTCACAGCTATTATCATACTTCACAGGAATGAGTTATGAACTCTATTTCTTTTTTTTTTTTTTTTTTTTTTTTTTTTTTTTTTTTTTTTTTGGTTTTTCTCCGGTACCGGGAACCGAACTCACGACCTTGCGCTTGCCAGGCAGGCGCTTTTGCCGCTGAGCTAAATCCCCAGCCCCATGAACTCTATTTCTAAGGTCAAGAAAAATGGTAGTTCTTTTTATCACCATTGTTCAGCAAAATACTGGCAGTCCCAGCCAGACCACGCGGGTAAGAAAAAGAAATGAAAATCATCTGAAATATTAAGAAAGAAGTTTAAATATATCTGTTTATAGATTACATAACATATACAGAAAATTTTAAAAATTCCATTAAAAGTTAGTGGTAATTAATGAATTGAAAATATTACAGAGTATAAAATTGACATACAAAATTGGTAGCATTTCTATAAATTACCACAAAATTTTCAAAAGGGAAATCTGGAAACTAATTCATTTACAATAGGTCCAAAAGCAAATGCACAGGAATAAATACAAGCAAGCAATGGAAACAACTGCACTCTGGAAATTGTTACCATTGAAGAAAGTAATTAAAGAACATATCTATAAATGAAAAGGTATCCTATGTCATGGATTTTCAGAATTAATGTTTAAATATTCACAGTAATATGCACATTCAAAGCAATTCTTACTAAAATTTCAAAGAAATTTTTGACAGCAATGAGGAAAATATTACTACTTACATGGAAGCACACAAGATTGTGAAAAGCTAAAGTAATCTGATGAAGAGAATGAAGCTGGAGGTATCACAGTACCTGATATCAAAATATTCTACTATGGTTGGACATTTAAAAGGCTTTGTACTGGGATAAAAAAGGCATACAGATATTATGTAAAACAAAATAAATATAAATAAAGTATCAATGGTAATTAACAATAACCTATCAATATTCATCTATTGTTACAATGTTAAATAGTAATGCAAAAGGCCAAAAAAGGAGAAAATGGATGTGAAATATATTTGTGCTCTACATCATCTTTTGAGCATTTTGGTAAATCAAAGCTTTGGAAAATAAGTGCATTGAATACTTTCATCAAAAGCGGTCCGTGCAAGATAATTAATTTTGCTATTTCCATGTGTAAAGGGCAACATTTAATAGAAGCAACATTTCCCTGGGCATAAAAGACCTGAGCAGAAGAACAAGTAAAGTTTCATCAATGATCTAACTGTAGCCAGACTTTCAGCCAGTTTTGCAAATACTTCAGCAGTATAATCCTAACTATTACTCCCTCTTGGAGATACAAGGAATACATTTACAGGAGTAAAAAAGATATAATGCTTATGGTAAGAATTTGAAATGCAATACTCAAAGTAGGAATACAAAGTTTGAAAGAAACAATGAAAGAAATCACTTTGAATTCCTGGCATTAATCCTTCATAGCTGATTTTCAGATAACTATGTTAATTGTAACTCCAATTGCTATGCTATTTGATATTGTTATTTAAGGTTTTAAAAATATTTGAATGTTTAACCTAATAGAATTAAAGTTGCTACAAAACAGAAATATTTGTCTGATCAAATCAACATTACTCAGACTTGGAGAAATCTAATTAGTTAAAAATCTCCTGGGTTTTATTAGTACTTTTTACAGTACATTATGTATGAGGTCAATGTGTTTTTAAGAATGAAAAAAAATGGGACAGAAAAGTAAAAATAGGGGCTGCGGATTTAGCTCAGCCAAACAGCCCCTGCCTGGCAAGCGCAAGGTCATGAGTTCAATTCCCAGTATGGGAAAAACAAAACAATACAAACAAACAAAAAACAAAAAAAAAGTAAAAATAATATTTTCCTTCCCATTAGAAAAATTATAAACAAAAAATATATCAAGAATAAGATGTTCATCTCACACTGTAAGAAGAACCTGTAAAACACACCAACACACACACACACACACACAAAGGAGTGGTTTGACAAATGCAGACACATTCAGGTGATACAGACACACAGACCGACTTACATGTACACACATGTATAACACAATCACTCTGCCTTCCTTCTCTTTAGAATATTTCCACTTTAATTCCTTAACCACAAGCAAATCCTACTTTGTCTGCTTCAAATTTTCCATAAATGTCAAGTTGCTGAACCCACAATCTAAAAATGTATATGCTATAGATTGCACAAATGCTTTGTTCATTGAAAATATTCGTTCTATTCAGTTAATAGGCAGGGAAGTACATATTAATCCGTACCTCAGAAGTGTTCAGGCAACTGATTCTTTCCCTGGAGCAAATACTATTTCCACTTGCTCTTCCCTCTTTCAAATGTCCCTGTGGAGCTTTTCACAGTACCGAGTAGAAGTGCTTTTTTGCTGAATTTATAGTGTTCACCTAGAGCAGTATGCTTTGCTGTGGGAGTAGAATATTTCACAGTTTTTATTTTTCCTCTCTGCCTGCCATAAATACCTAATTATGTGGACCTTTTCAGTACACTGCATGAAAATGCTTCAAATACTTTTGGAATATTCTTGGTGAAGAAAAATGTTAACAGTCTAAGAAACAACGTGAACTTAATGTCCTGTGAGGAGACACCTCATATTAAAATATATATATTACAGTGTCAGGTAAAACACACCTCACTAGCTTTAGGATCCAAGTTAGCATTTTAGCATAACCAAATAAATATCTAAGTTTAATCCTGATTTCTTTCCACTGATTCAAGTAACCGTGTGCATATTTAAGACTGTTATAGAAAAGAGTTAATTATCTCCAAAAGACAGGCTCCTTCTTCCAACTCACAAACTAAATCTGGCACCAGAACACACCATTATATCACTTCAGTAGGTGCTTAAGCATGGAGATAAGTATTTGCTTAGCTAAGTGTCAACAAGGGAACGCAATTGTGCAATTTATGTACACTTTCTAGATGCCAGGTTAGGAAATTGCAGCCTGAATATACTGGCAAGTTGTGAAGTTTTCACATATATAAAACGTTAGGATACGACCGGGTGAAAAACACCTTTGAGCACAATGAAATTTTTAAAACAATTCCTAAATTCCAAGCACATGAAAAAAACATAGACATTAAAATTCAACATTTATTTCAATAGTGAGAAATCCATTTGAAGAACAGATTTCTGACTTGATACATACTAAATTGTCTTAAATGACTGCACATTGTGCCATATTATTTTCCCATAATTTCACATTGTGTAACTCAACTTTTTTATACAGATTCCTAGGTAATAAAATATCACAGGTATTTTCAATTCTTGTCTCATAGAATTGACAAAGGCTTTTTTATTTACTCATTTTCTCAGAACTATAGCACAGTTCTTACAAGTTGAACACTCTCCATGTTAGATTTCCTCAGAAAAGGTGAAATGCCCCATTTCAAAATAATGAAAGGGCTTTTTTGCCTATCAGCTGTTATGCAGTTCTTTTATAGAATGATAGTGTTTTGCTTTTTCAGGCAAATGTGAAATCCCTATGAATATTGCAGATGGTATAAGTTAGAAATCTGATGTATTTATTGCTGTCTGTTTAAATAAATTAAAACATTTTTTAGGGAGCTAGGGATATATAGCTCAGCGGCACGATTGTCTTCCTGGTAAGGGCGAGGTCCTGAGTTTGATTCCTGGTACTAAAAATAAATAAATAAATAAATAAATAAACTTTTTTTTATTTATTGAGTTACCAAAGTTGTCACCATATCAATGTAAATAATAAAATATTACTCTGAAATAACAAGCTTTTTTGATTCTTTGAATAAATGTAATGACATTTAATGTCTCAGTAATGATACTTAATCCAAAATGAGATGATAGATGACATCTAAAATAAATAGCAACATTACAGAGGAATAAGAAATTGTAAGTTTTATCCATAGTCCTATTCATAGACAAACTCTTGTCTCATAGAACTGACAAAGAAAAATGGATAATTTTTTGGACCATAGATCTCCATTTGCTTTTTCCAGGAGTAGTAAATGAAAAGGTGTTTTTGTCATGGTCAAGGCTGAATAGGAACTCCTCATGAACTTTTCTCTTTTACTCTTATTGTCTTTGGAAAATTGGAAACACAAGAATAGTCTGCACAGTGTGTAGCTGTGTAACCCAGCGACACTGACCCAAACTTAGGACAAGGAGTTTCAATATTACTTGAGAAAATCTGGAGAATCTTGAATATATTAACTTAAATACTTATATATGGGCAGAAACATTGAATTAAGTAGTGGAGCCTGTTCCTCCCTTGGCAATCTGTAGCAGGGACAGGTAAGAGTCAGTTACCTAATTTCTACCAACTACATTCATTATCTTAAGAAACACACATTGAGTGCCTACTCAGCAACAGACACTGCCATGCCATGGAAATGAGGAGAACAATTTGTTGAAATTAGTATGAAGAGTCTGAAAAATCTCTATAAAAAGTGTATGCATCATTTGGAAAGAGCAGTTATTCATGCAACTAATTCCATGTGGAATTGTGTCCTAGAAATAGATGGTTATAGAAGATCATATATAGTTTGTGTGATTGTATGATTTTCAAAGAGTAAAAGGATTCAGAAAAGTGATATTGTTTAATGATTATATCAGTCTTAAGACAAAATTATTTTTGTGAAATTTTATGTTTTGTCTTGAACACTACCCATTTCTGGATTTTGACCAGAAGTCTGAGGAATGAATAGGACTATGGATAAAATTTACAATTTCTTATTCCTCTGTAATGTTGCTATTTATTTTAGATGTCATCTATCCTATCATTTTAGATTAATGAAGGGTCATCACTGAGATTCTTAGTATGTAGAAGATACTATAAACAAGAATAAATGGAATATCAACTATATTAGAAAGCAAACATTATCCTGTAAATATATTTAAGCTACTGGGGTCCTGGGGATGTAATTACAAGTCGTAGTAGCTGAAGTCATATTGATTTTGTGTCACAGGGTTATCCCCCAAAATATTGGGGATAATAGTTAATTTAAAGAATTTTTCATGACAGAAATTATCTAAGTACAGTGTATTTGTGATGTTAATAGACATTAAAATAACTACATTTTGCCAACATTTTTAATCTTTTTCATAAAAATGTTACATTAGAGAACATTATGATTTTTTCAAAAATACCACATTGTAGTGATCAAAATAAAAGCTTTTCCTAAATACTGGTATGTTATTACTTTACGTGGTAAAACATCAGCCATTTCCTTATATTTCCTTTGAGAATTATAGCACGTTGGATTAGTAATAAAATATGATATTATTTTGCCCAAATTCATTTTGCACATGAGCAGCTCAAAGCTGATACATGGTAATAATAATTGTGTCCATTTTCAATTTAATAATTACATAGCTCTTATAAACATTTGTTAAGTTCACTGACATTGATTTTTCTTTAAAAGAAGACATCTTTTAACATATTGAAAATAAATGAGAAAGTCAGTCATTTTCACAGCAGAGGGATGCATTCATAGCAAAATGTCTATTTTTCTATCTAAAAAAAATTTTATTTGTTTCTTGCTGACTTTCTTTACTGAAACTTGAATTGGCAATACCCCAGTTTTCCAGAAAATACAAGCTCTGAGGGCCAGAAAAATATCATGGTCCTGACTGCTGTTGTGTCAACTTATAATGTGCGTGTAACTGCTTTCATTTTTATAAAACAATTCTGTAAGTGTTAATAGCAACAAAACACTTGGTTGGAAATTAAAGAAAAATGTGTGCTATAATTTCACATAGTTTAGATGTTTTCTGATAAATAGGGAAAATACGTGACATTAATAGGTAATAATCTTATCTTTTGTGCATTATGTATTGTGAATTAAATCTCGTCTGCACCAAACTGTTGCTTTGTTGCTCTAGGAAGACTCCTTTGGGAGCTAATTGGAGATCAAAGGCAGAATGTTTTCATTCCATGCAAGAACATTTTAGATGCTCTCAGTTTCTTTTCTCCCCTTACCATTTCACATTTTTCTGTTATGAATACATATGTGCCTGCAGAAAAAATTAAAAGACATAGAAATGTATCTAATGTTCTTAAATAATTCGGAAAGAATACTGAATACCCAGATTGGGGGGTGTGATAAAAGAAAGTGCAGTAATTATTTTGTAAATTATGCATAATTAAATGATATGACATGGATTAGCAGTGTTATTTAAAATTCATTCTACAAAATATCCTCTTATTCTGAAGAAAATATTTATTTTCTTTGGAGCATTCTTGTTCACATTTACCCTTTCTACAGCATGTGTGATGTGTTAGTACATATTGCCTTTTCTAACCTCTTTTTCCCTTTGAAAATATTCTATAAATATTCATTTATTTCAAAGGTACTTTTAAAAACTATATCCTTTGCATTTTTCCTGTGTTTCCGGTGATACTTTTGGAGACTTTTGTATCTTATCACAAATGCTTTACCTGCATATTGTTTAGTTCCATAACTTCAAGGTAAAACTCCTGTCCCAATACGCATGACTTGATTTACCAACTGCCCAACTGTTTCTGTCTTCACTGCAAGTTCTGACAAGTCTGCCTATTTTGTATGGTTTTCAATGTCAGTTGTCTGCACTGCATCTAGATTGACACTTTCCAAACACAAGTCATATCGTTTATATGTGTAGAAGTAGCTATGAGCTCAGCATGTTTGTAGTAAATCCCACATCAACTGCCTCTGGATATGTATTTGACCTAAAGTTCTCTGACTTAATAATGCCCTCATGGCAATGTCTTTCATGTACATTAGCTAATTAGTTTTTTAATGTGCAAGCACAACTGTTTCTTGTTCTTGTCTTTCCCAAATGCCACCGAATACTCAGATATCTCTTCCTTTCTATATATATACTGACATTTCTTTTTTCCAAATTTCAGAATTGCTTAGATAAGTAGCTCAAGGCAATCTCTAAAGTCCTTTCTGTTGGCCTCAAACAGTTCCTACTAGAACCAAAGCTTGAGGAAGGGTGGAGCTGCTCTGCAGATATTAAATGATATATATCAGATGAATACACACTAGCGATTTTACTTGGTTTCTATGTTCATGAGTCAAAATTTTTACCTATTCATATTTTATTTGATAATAATTACTGCTTAAAATAGTATGATAAAAGTGAGTTATATTCACTTAATGGAGTTTTACAATGATCCACAGTCACTTATGAAGATGAACTATTTAGGTCAATACCACCAAAAAACGTAGATACTAGTGGAGACAGGAACGATTGATCCATTAGTTAAGAATTGTACATTTACATATATGAGTAATACTATGCTGACAGGTATAATTTTAAGACTGTGGAGTTAGTCAGTACCTAAAAATAATACGTTTTAATGTGTGTATTATTTTTATAGATAGTTTTTCAAAATGAGAAACAATTTGGATTTTTAAAATTTAAAAATGTATGTAAAAAGATTCATTAACTTTTTGGTTTTTAGATTGGTGAATTACAACAACATATTTCGTATTTCTGGATAATTATACATTTAGATAACCTTTATTCAGTGGATTTTAAAACTTATAAGTCTGTTGTTAGATTAAATTTTATTTAATGGAAAACCATTTTCCATTAAATAAAGAGGGTATATAATAGCCTTTGTTAATTTCCTATCATCTTGTTTGAAATTCTGCATAATTTTTATTGTATTTTCTCTCTTTAAAATATGAAAGGGATTATCATCTGTATTTTTCATAATTCTGCTTTTTGGACTACTTTGTCGCTATCATTCTGCTTACAACAAGATATCTGAAGTTTTCCCTCATTTTTATATACTGTGGAAGAGTTTATATAATTTAAGATTACTTTTTCCTCAAATGCATCATTGAAGACATCTGTGAAAAAAATGTGCCTGCTACATTAAAGAGAAAAAGGTAAAAAACCCTGTTGTTTAGATAATTTAACTTTTAAATTTTTTCTCTCTTGTCCATTTGACAATTTACATGTTTGTTAAAATGCATACATGAAGATTGCAAATTGTTTTCCATGAAGTTTAGAACATCAATTGAATGCATTTATTTTATTTTGTGTTCATGGCTTTTTCCTTATTTTCACATAGCAATGTTATTTCAGTTTTTTGTTATCCATTCTGTGTAGATCTGCTGAATTTATTTTATAGCTGTTTATTACTATTTTCATTTTATTGTTGCAGAGGAGAGGCTTATTTTTCTAGTGGGAAAATATAAGAACTATTTTATGTTAGAGGTTTCTTAATTTTCCTCCATGTAGGAATAATAATAGGCATAAAATTTTGGCTCAGGTGGGGTGAAGTAGAGGAGTTACAACAGAGAGCAGGATACATTCTGGGGGTGCGTGGGAGTTTGGGGGAAAGTGTATACCCTGGAGGAGGGAAATATCCCAACAGATGGAGAGAAGATGGAAGGACATGAGAAGCGATACTGCAACATAAATTAGAAGTACAAGAAGGCTTTTGTAATAAGAAGAGAGTTTGAGGCTCTATAACCCTCAAATGCCCTGGAGTTCTGCCCAATATACTTTTCAAAACTTTTCTGAAAAATAAGATCCATAAGTACTTATTAAATTATTTTATTTTGACCAATGTGTCATGTATTGTTCCTTTTGCATGTGAATATTATTACTTTCTGTATTTCGTTTGCCCACTCATCCATTGATAGATATTAACGTTATCTACATCTGTTGCAGATTGTGGTGTAATGATCATTCCCACACATATACATTTTTGAGAACCTGCGTAAAAGGAATTATTAGACTTAGGTAATAGTGATTAAAGTGGTAATTGTGATTTTCTTTTCATTTTGTGGTGAACCACAAAAGTATTTTCTTTAGTGGATGAACAATTTAATATGTCTTGCAGCTATTTAGAGAAAGAGACAGAGACGATCTCATTTCTCTGCATTCTTGCTGACACTTGGTATTCTCGATGCATCACTTCTTGTTCGTAGCTGCTCTAGCGATTGTGAAATGATATCTCAAAGTCGTTTTTACTTGTACTCTCCCACGATGACAGGTGCTGAATGTCTTTTCATGTGGTACTTGGTAATCTGTGTATTCTTTTAGATTAATGTTTATTTCTGTTGTTGAGCATTATGTACATATCTGTGAGGGGTACTAGAACTATGGTGTTGTCTTCTATTTTTTTTAATCACCTGGTTTCGTACTACTGAACCATCCCCGGCTCATAATTTTCTACTTATTATTAAAAGAGTTAATTGATTCTCTAACTACTACTGTAGAATTCTGTGATTCTCCCATTTGTTCTAATTTCTCTGTCATGTATTTCAAGCTTTTGTTGATAGATATGAGTACGTAGCTGTTTTTTATTCTTAATGAATTTATCCCTTTAAGTATGTGTAACAATATTTTTATTTAAAATTTAATTTAAACTCTATTATATCTTATATATTTTATCAGATAATAACTTCTCCATTTCTCTTTTGGTCGCTATTACTGTGGAATATGTTTTGCACATTTCCACTTTTAACCTCTTTCCCATAGATCTAAAGTTATTGTCCTTAGGGACACATTAAATAGCTCTTCTAGATTTCAAAACATTCTCTGATACCTTCCTTTTATGTGGTGCACTCAATATATTTTTGTTTGAAAATTATTACTGTTATGGTACGATTTACTTCTAGCGCTAAGCTATTTATTTTCTATACAATTTCTGATACTACCTTCTTTTATTGTGTCTAACTTTACACTATTATGCTATCTTCATTTCTTCCTCATGTCATTACATATATATTTTTATAATTAAAATTAATTTACTGCAATTGAGCTTGAATTGATGGTAACTTACTCTCAATAACTTGTTTAAAATCTGTTCTTGTCCTTTTCCCCTGCCTCTATTATATTTGCATGAATTACATTTTATATATCACCTTATCATTAATAATATATTTTATGTATTTATAATAATTTGCTTATATTTGTCTTTTATACTACAGGGGATTTAAAAAGATAAGTGACAAATTGAGAATGCAGTAATAATCACATTTTTAGGTACCTATGTACCTAATCAGGCTTTTTTATTTGTTCAGATACATCTGAGTCATACGCTAATCTCCTTTCATTTAAAAGACTCACTTTAGAATTTTCTCCTAAGGAAAGTACAGTTTTTAAATTGTCTTTGCATTTGTTTGTCTGGGAATGTCTTAATTTCTCTTTCAGTTTTTAAAGATGGTTTTCTATTTAAATTTTTTTATTTTAAAAATTAAAAAACTGACAAAACAACGTTTGTTTTGTTGTGTTGTGTTTTACTTGTTACTGTCTTTGACTGTTTGCTCAACACAAACACACCAGAAAGGATTCATGACTTCAAAGACAATGACAGGAATTTACAATGGTTGCTACACTACATACTGTTATCTTCAACCAAGTTGCTCAGTCCACCAGATATGAGAACGTAAGATCGAGCAAACAGTCAAAGACAGTAACAAGTAAAACACAACACAACAAAACAAGCAACAAGAAAAGAACATTGGAAATGATGCAGAGTTTCACCATACTACATGTTAGGAGTTCAGCAACAGTTCTTGTCTTGTATATCGTTTTAAGTCCAGTCATTCTGATTACCAAATTCAAGCGTGCAAGATTGGTCAAGAAACAAGAAAATTTTAAACATGCCTGTTCCTTTCAATAAACCACAGACATTAGCAATACACCTATTCCAGCTACCCTTATATGTACGTATAAATTTTCTTAATGTAGAAATCTTGCTGATAGTTTGGTTGGTTGATTAGTTGCCTTTCGTCCTTTAAATATGTTCTTCCATTGTTGTCTGGCTTTCATAGACTCTGACGGGAAATTGGCTATTTTTCTTAGTCATGATACTTTTATGTGAGATGAAGTGTTCCTTTCTCTTTACTTTCAAGGTTCTTTCTCTCTTGCTATTGACAATGTATTTATAGTTTGCCACAGCATAAGTTATCTTAAGTTAACCCTACTGGAATCTGTATATGGACACATTTTATCATTTTGGAAGTGTTTGATCATAGGTTTTTTAATGTTCTCTCTTCTGGGGTTTCAAAACGTACTTGCAGGTTGGTTTGAGTATTTCCCACAGGTCCATTCTGTCTATGCGTTTCGGTTTTCCCCTCTCTCAGGATAATCATAACTTTCCTATCTTCAGATTTTCTGACTCATTTTTGCTCAGATCTTGTACACAACATGTATAGTGTGTTTTCCTTTTGAGTTCTTGTGTTTTCAACACCAAAGATGTCCACTTGATTCCTTTTCTAATTTCTATGGCTTTATTGATATTCTTAAGTTTATACCTTAAATTATACTGTCATTTTGTTTTGTTTAGTTTTTTGTCCAAGATTTATTTTTTTCTTTGAGCACATTACATCAGATAATTGACTTTTGTTTGACCTGCATCCCTTTAGTGCCAGGAATTCCTCAGGGATATTTTCTCATAATTTGCTATTACTTATTGCTGTGATTTGGATCATGTTTTTATATTTCTTTGTGTGTTTTTGTAATTTGGGTTAATAATTGAACATCTTAAATATTATAATGTAGTTTGAGGACTCAGATTTTCCCACCGTAGGATTTGCTGTTGCTTATTAATGAAAGCTGTGGTGATCTGTTAAGGGATTCTCCAAACGATTCCTACAAGGGCTGTATCCTTGTCCCACATAGTCACTTCAGACGCAGCTCCATTAACTCAGACTTTGAAAGACTGTTCATGAATTTACAGAGGTCTCTTTAAATGCTGAGAATCCAAAACGAAAATAAAATTGACTACTTCCTAAATGTTTGTGTCTTGTCATTGTTCTGACTTCCTAATTCAATGATTTTTCTGTCAAACAAAATTTCTACTTAACTCTCCTGATACAAGGATCATACACAGCTCCTTGGTAAACAATGTGGAGCTTTTGAGCTATTGTTCTTCCAAGGATTTCCTCCTCAGCTTCCTTCCTCCTGGGCTTTTGGTCTATCTGTTGTTTAACTCATCCACCTTCCTTTGTCCCTGGTGGGGACAAGTAGATGCTCAAGATGCCCTGGATACCATCTGCAAAGCTACTGGGGCTTGGCAGGGTTTGAGGAATATAAGTAGAAAGCTAGTCTCTCTAGCACCCCCTAAGGGAAGCACCAGATGATTCAAAATGTGTAATGAAAATATTTTAAGAACAAAGCTTGTATTAGATTTCTGGAAAAAGGAACTGGCACCAGAAAAAGGGTTATCGTCTCTACAGCCAGTGCTGTATGGTTAATAATAGACACGCAATCAAAAACATAGCATTATTTCACAAAAATACAGCTGCATTTTCCCTTCACTAAGCAGTCTCTCATATGCCAGAATCTATGATTAAATTCTAGAATTTAGATTATATCATTTTTTGTTGATTTATATTCATTTCAGAGAGGAACAGATACTTTGAGCTTTCTGTTGTCTTTTCCGATGAAACCATGCCAACATTATTTTAAAAGTTATACTCCCATTATCTCTTTAGGAATAACGGTCAATATGTACTGTTATTAAATATACGTTACTGGATCACATTTTATCAGGTGAGTCACTTCAGGATATGTCTATCTCATTGTTAGCATAATTATATTGCTTTATATTGTGTTAGATATAACTATGTTATACATTACATTAGCTTAGTTTTGTAATTGTGGACAATATTTGCTAATCAGCTAAGTTGACTGAATTCAAGGTACATATTTTAAAAGCTTTTCCACATGTTTAAAAGTATGATATAACCAATGTCTTCCATTATTCTCCTTCTAGGTTTTTACTAAATATTTTTATGTTTTCATGAAAGAAATAATTACCTAATTTTCATTTTTACTAGTTTTGTATTTCATTGAGACATTGAAAAATTCAAACATTAATTACAGAATTACCATGATAATGATGTTATCTTAACCTGTAAAAATGCTTTTGCTCCATTTTTTGCAATTTACTTCTGATATAGGGGTTCTATTTTATACTTTCTGTGTTATACATTCAATTTTGGAATTGATTTACACATTTAAGTGACTGAGAATTTGTAGCTTATAGAAATATATTTTCAAATTTATTTCTGATATTGCAAGTGAAGCTATTTCTTCCATTACATTTATTTATTTGTATGTGGTTGGTCTATCCATGTGTAGGTGTAATTACTGAGCTTTTCCACTGGAAATACTTCGTATTGAAACGTGTATAAAATGCACACTAGATTTTGGAACACACAGAGAGGAACACAGAGAGTATTTTTCAATATCTTATTAATTTGTATATTGCTATATGTTGTTTTCATATTACCTTGGATACATTTAGTTAAATAAATTACTTAACTATACAGTTATAGTTAATTTAAAGAGTCACAGCCAGTCACCGTGGCTCATGCCTGGAATCCCAGCACTCAAGAGGCTGAGGCAGGAAGATCACTGGGAGTTTGCAGTGAGCCTGGACTACATAGTGAGTTCAAGGCCAGCCTGAATTACATAGGGAAACCTCATCTCAAAAAAATTAAACAAAGACAAAAACAACCATTCACTAATTTATTATTGTATCTTTTACATTTTATATGCGTCTATTTAGCATTTTAGGTTGAATACGTGATTAACAATTATATTTCTATTGTGCACCATCAACATAGGAAGGTAACTAATAGTTGTGTGTCAGTTTTCTGTACAACTGCCTGTTTTCTTTATTATCCTTATTAGTTTCATCATTGATTGTATAATTTTCTGTTATATCCTTTAATTTATCTGGTGCACTGAAACTTGTTTATTTTTAAATTTGTGATTATTTGCTCTTGCCTTTTGCACTTGTCAGGACTTGGTGAACTCTGCCTACACTGGCAGATACAGTGGATAACACTGGACATTAGGCACTGCACACATGGGCAACAACTGCAACTTGGATATATTTTGGCAGGACAGTGAAATTATACAGCAATTTGGAAAGTTGTAGTAGTTTCTCATATGATTCAATTTAAACTAGCACAGCAGTCCAATTTCTGGATGTATATCTGCGAGGAGGAAAAACATTTACCAAAATAAATATTTGTACCTGTTGGGAACAAAAATACCAATATAAAAACATTAATATGACAGGTAGTGACCAGAATCACACTTTTTCACCAGTTTGAGAATGGGTAAAGAAAGCATTGTTTCTCTACATGAAGAAACACTCCTTAATAATGAAAAAAAATGAGCTATGGGCATATGAATGAAGTTTTAACCTATTACACTAAGAAAAGATACTTTATTTTGTGATGTTCTTTGTAATTCTGCAGTAGGCAATAATAATTTATGTAAGAAGAACATTAGTTGCTTCTATGGTTGGACTTAGAGATTTATAGCATACGGACATGATTAAACTTCCAGGAATACTGTTAATATTGTTTGTCTTGATGAGTGTTAAATGACACAGAGACAGACAGCTATGGTAGTCAACCAAATAATTCACTTATTGTTTCTGCAGTTAACTGAATGCAAATTTTTAATAAAAATCATACAAGGTAAACAAATAGTGTACTTTAATCGATAGTATATAGCCAGAGCTACCAGTACTGCAAATACCTTTAAAAATCATGAAAATAAGTACATCACAAAATGGATAGAAACCCGAGCAGATTTATAGATATGCAATACAACAAGCAATTTTGTATACATTCTGCCCTGGGAATCTGAGTATGTACTGTGAAAAATCCCTTGGGAGATAAAATAGGAGGAAGCATCTGAAGACACGGAAAACAATCGCAGAACATATCTGACCTTTGGGAACTACAGGAAGAAGTAGCGATTTGACAGGTAGGAGTGCAAATTGCAGCAACTGCTGAGGGAGTTTGGGGGAGGCAGAAAAGGAGAGCTTAGGCAAAATTATTATCAGAGGGCTCCCTTCCCTCCCAGGTAGAGGCAGTCTTTGTATTTCTTTTGCTATTAGTTACTGGCTGAGAACAGTTTACGGGCACCATCCTTTGGTGCCAACCCTTTTATTCAGACGCTGATAGAATCAGTGTCCCTCAACTCCCTCACGTCAGCAGCCGCCTCAAGGGGCGAACGCGCATGGGCACTGCGTGTCTCACATAATGTGATACGTTTTACCTTGAGCACATTGATGGTAGGAAGATCTTATGCAATGTCAACCCTCAACACATCACTTTGAAGAATATAAATTCTAATTTCAGAAAACATTTTTGTATTGCCAAGTAAAATTAGAAATGCTAATGTCCTATGTTACGCAATTCAGAGTTTGCTCTTTTTCTAATGGCATAGGTTCCTAAAGCATGTTTTCTGAAGTGACAAAGGTACCTTCAACAGGGAATGTACTAGAAAAGCATATTTAATTCTAAGAAGTGAACCCAGTAACATATAACTTAGAAAATCCTGCAACCTGAACTTATGCAACTTAAAGTTTATGCAAGCTAACATTTGAAGACCGCTGTCCTCTGGAATTCTTATATGCACACCAGCTTTGGATGAAAACGTTTCAACAGATTTTACAAAAATTTCTATTATTTTCGAAATTATTTATACTTAAGGGTCAGCACCCTTGTTATGTATAGGCTTTGAGCAACTTTGTTGAAGATAACAATATGTAATACAATAACCATTGTGAATTCCTATCATTTTGTTTTGAAATCCTGTATTGTTTTTATTGCTTTTGTGTTGTTTTGTTATTGTCTTTGTTGCTGATATTTTGGTTTTTTTTTATTCTTTTTAAAATAAAAGATAAAAGTCCTTAGAAACACAAGCTCCAAAAAATGACTGAGGAAAGTCGTTCAAAATGTCTTTCATTTTTAAACAGTTCATAAAATAAAATTATATTGTTAAAATGGCTGCCATAATTTGACTTTTTGCCACTATGCTTTTTCTTTGGTTAATTAGCTTTGTAGTAATGGGAAGTTCTTGTGTTAATTAAATTAAACGTGAGTTAGGTTAACATTACTTTTGATTCAGTGGGGTTCACATCCCAGAGCGACATAGATAGTGAGACATGGTTACATGACTATGTTTACATGGTCTTGGTGTGAACCACTGTGTCAGTTCACCGGGTACTATGCTGACATGAGCAGAGCTACAGAGCAATGTGAACGTGTTTTAGAGTGAGGTGCACTGGACGTATTTAATTGGGAAGGGAGAATTAAATTTTGTAATGCATTTAGTCTGAAGCTAATCTGTGAGGTATTCATAATCTCTCAGCTAATGTATTTGAAAAATCTAATAGGTTTTCTAAAATGTAACTACTCTTCCAGTATTAACAAAAATGGCCCATAAGTTGTAAAGGAATCCCAAATGCTCAATTTCTTTAAAAAAAAAATTGGTGGAGGAATTTTTTTCTCATGCTGAAAGCAAATATGAATTATTTTATTTATAAGACTAGATTATACAAAGCCAGGCATGATCATCCAGGCTTCTAACCCCAGGATTTAGGAGGCTGAGGTAGCAGGATCACTGCAAGTTTGATCCTAGCCTCGCCTAAAGAGTGAGTTCAAGGCCAGCCTGAACAACTCTGTCTCAAACAAAAAAGAATAGATTATGTAAAATCGCTATTAAAGAAGAGATAGATGTTAGTGAAAGCATGTAGAAAAACACTTCAGGCACGTGTCAGGAATATGATGAAGTTTTTATTATTTTTCTGAGCTGCCGATGTTTGTGTATCCTTGCCATTATCTCTTTTTATTTACAATAAATATATGCTCATCTGTTTAATTTTGTATTTGTAACTGTTTACACTTTTCTTGGAGTATCTTCTCTGCAAATCATCGAAAACTCAAGAGACCCCACAGCTGAAATCACTGTGTCTATGTTCCTGCATCAAAAAATTCCCATTTGAGAGCATCTCAAATATTTATGATCAGTGGAGCACAATGTGATTGTGGTATCTTCAAAATGCAAATATGAGTGCTTCGCTTTTCCACAGAGACACTCTTCCCAGCATGCTCACTTCCTTCTGCATTCAGTAGATGGACCTAGGTGGATGCCACCTACAGGTTCCTGGTCCCCACTTGCTGGAAGGGTTGTGCCAGTGAGAAGTTTAAGGGACTCAGAGAAAGAAAAGGAAAATGGCACCTGTATTTCTTTGACCAAGTCCTCATCTGCAGGTTTCCTTAGCATTACTCTTTCTCTTGAGCTATGGCCATTTTTATCTATTTTCTTGGTGAAGCCTGAATTAAGCAATTCTCTCCTTTCTGTCTCTGTAACTTCCAATTCACTATTCTTAACAACAGATGACTATCTAAGTTGAGAACAAAAAAGTGACTATCATACAGGTAAGGATAATAATGTCTCTTTAGAAAGAAGATGATAACTCATTGGAAAAGTGCCCGATGACCTTCATTGTACTAGAATATTCTTTCGTGTCTTGACTTATGCGAGTCATGGTAGCAATCATTTGAAAAACATGAAAACCTTTGTTTTGCAGTTTGTGCCATTTTAGTGTTTTGTTTTCTCATTTTACATTAACACAAACTGCCCTTGAAATAAGCTATTGTTAAGTAGAGGGAAAACAGCATATGTTTACTTAAGAGAAGAATGTTCTAGAGATTTAAGTGTAGCCACACAAGTTCAGTGCATAAATTCATTGGGCCAAGAGTGAAAGTGACTGAAGCCTAGAGAATGTAATAAATTTTGAGCCTATATCTTACAATGACTTCCTATAAAAATTTTATCTTCATTTGTATTATGCTCTTCATATTATGTTTTGAAATTTTGTATTAGTATTATTTTTGATACACAGTAATTTTATGATTTATCCTCAAATTCTGGTTTTTTTTTTGTCCATGATTTCTAATTCTCTACTAATCTGGTAATTCATAACTTATATTGCCTTTGTAAATTCAATCAACTTTTGTTTGTGTCTGCTTTAACCTCATTGTTCATTTTATGAATGAAATCCTTCATCGTTTTCATTCCTCTTTGGAACATCCTACGGGTCAGTTCATTTCTGCTTTGATCTTTTTAAACATTTTAACCATTGGCTTTGTGAATTTCTCCACTGCAGTGTCCATGAGACCAAGGGAGGTAAGAGTTTTTGGATTCACCTTGCTTCTTCACATTTCTATTGTTTTCCTGCTGAGGTTGAGGGTCACCTAGAGTGGGAAATCGTTGTTACTACAGTGGAGTTCTCTCTACTTAGTGTTTCTCCTTGTGATGTGACCTTAATTGTGATTATGTTCTGTCAGTGCACCTCTTCAGCCTAGTGATGTAACAGGGATGGTTTCAGTCACCGCACTGTGAAGAAAGCAACATGGCTGGCTATATCGATATCTGCAACTCCTGACACATCTTCTGAGCTTCCAGCACTGCCTCTAGTAAGCTAGGAAGGACCCTTCCTTTATTCTCTTTCCAATGTGTTCTATATTAATATGTACCTACCTTTTATAACAACATAGAAATCAGCTGTTTTCTAAAGTGGACATGTGTTAGTAATTTGTAATGAGTTATTATCTCCAGTTGAAATTACAATACACTACTTCTAACAAAGTCTAGTTGAGAACAGAAAATTGATACACAAAGTGTGAGCAGCATTAATAAAAGCATTGGAAGAAACTGAGTGGGGAGTGAAAGCCATTTCATGCAGGAAGTAGAGGAAAATTCAACAGGCAAGTTGATTTCCATGCCTCAGACTGCTCTTCCTGGCAACGGTGATAAAAGTTGTCTACTGTTTTTAGACCTGTTAAAGCAGATTTAATATAACAGTTCAAGTTCTGGCCAGATGTAGCAGTATCTGGCTGTGATCCCGGAACTCTGACAAGCAGAATCAAAATGTTCACGCATCCAAACCTAATCTGTGCAATTTAGCAATTTGGTAGGAACCTACCTCAAAATAAATAAATAAAGAATACTAAAGAGGGCCGGACATGTAGATCAGTGCAAGGGCTCTGGTTTCAATCCTGAGTACTGAAAAATAAATGTAATAAGAGGACAAATCTGTAAGAAAAACAAGTCATTGTACCGGCTCCAGTGTCTAAATTCATTATGCACTTTCTCTATCTACGATCTCTGAGTTCACAAATGGCGTGGTGAGAGTGACTCCCAAGCTGATAGAAAGTGCTGTTACAGATTAGAGATAGAAAGGTTCTCTGGCCGTGATATAGGGCTGGTAAGACAAAAATTGCAATTCAATGGTCCTCTGTCTTATTTTCTTTCTAGGACAAGATAATGTTATTCTTTGGGGGATATTGCAAGGGGAACAATTTAATACATGACAAATATTTTATAAGATTATTTATAATAGTCACCCAAAGAATCATATCCAAGAGAGTATAGGAAATCTGTCCACACACTATAGACAAAGAATCCAGCTGAGGGCCTGGATCCTGCAAAAAAGTACTGCGTGTGTTCAGCTGAAGATCTAGAGCCCATAATGCCTCCCATGAGTCCAACTGGAGGCCTAGAGCTCACAACAATGTCTCATGCAGGCCTGTTTCATGGATCTGCACTGGAAGGCCCAAAGGTCAGTGGTAGAATCTAGAAAGTCTGCTCCACTAGGATGAAGAATCTGTGCTAGTAGGTTGAAGGATCTACACTGGAACCAGGAAGCAACACACCAAGTAAGAAGGTAGGAGGCAGCAACTGGTAGGAGGCAGCTCCCCTCAAAGTACTACAACTATCCTCAGCAACAGTGAGGTCCTGGGCTCCTCCAATGATCAGAAAAGCTGAGTTCCCATCAGGAAACCCAAGGTGAAAAGCTTCTCCAGGATACTGAGCAGTGCACCATCTTCCCCTGCAGAGCCAGGAAGTGATGCTCTAAGTGAGGACCAGAGGTCCCCAAAGTTAACCGAAGCCATTTTCAGTGACAACAAGATTCAGAGCTTCTCAGAGGATGAAAATAGGCAAGTTCATCAGAAAGCCAGCATGACAAGCTCCTCTGAAATAACCAACAACTTCTTATAGCTTCTACCAGCTCCCAACAGCCTAACTTCTTCATCTCCAGTTCTGCCTCTTATGCTGCTAGCAACAGTCCCCAGGTGGGCCTCCCACACACAGTACCATGCTTACTCAGTTCAGCTGGGGGTAATAAGTTGACCACCAGTTGTCAGTCCACTACACCCAACACCCACAAGTTAAAGGAGAAAAGGGTTATTGTGACTTACAGTTTATAGAGGTTTCAGTCCATAGTTGGCTGACTCCAAGTCCGAGTGGCTGACAGAGGCACATGGGAGAGGAGAAAATGTGCATGGGAGAACAGGTAGGAGGCAGCAAGCGAAAGCCTGCCATCCTTCTCTTTCCTGTATATTCCATCTAGGCTGCAAACATATTAATTGCTGCCACCCATACCTAGGACAGGGCTTCCTGTTACCCACCCACACCCAGGGCAAAGCTAAAGCAAGCAGTAGAGTAATTCAATTATTATGCCCTTGTCCATATTTACACACCTTAGTCTACACTCACACATCCTCGATCCGGCCACCTCTGAAAAACCCCACCTAGGAGAATATGAGGCTTTGGAGGAACATCTAGATGGAACTACGGAAGGTCAGGTCTCACTACTGCCAGACAAAACCAGTGACCCTCAAGATAGTTTAAAGGACAGGGAAGAACCTGATTAGCAACACTTTGGTAAGTTTGAAGATGAAGGCTTTCATCTTTCTAAAAGTTCATCTTGTTTAGGAGTTACAGATATAAGGCTTGCATGGGAATTTTTCAGATGGCTGGTCGTGTAGGTAGCTACAAATATTTGTGTGGTCTTTTTCTGAAGTGCCAGGCTGCTGTTATCTGTAGGTCACCAGATTTCTTTCTGAAAATCTAAAGAAAGGTTACTGATTAGGAAGTTTTATGACTTCTGTCTTTTTAGTTCCTTTCCAAGAGGTAGCTGACTCTGCAGTTGGTCTTAGGGAGTCAGAAGGTATCTTTCCTTCAGGATAGGGAAAGATTACATCTGTGGAAATAGTTTGCAACCCACTAGCTTCAGTATCAAGTCACTGAGATATGAAAAACCAACATCTCAGGAAACCATTATAGAGAAAGACACCCACATATTGAAAGTTTTTCCCCTTTGAGCTCAGAGATAATTCTTTATAAGTTCATGCCAATTGGCGAGGGCCAAGAGGACAGCAGCTGTTAAACAACCAGGACACTAAACAGATCCATAATCACAGTCAGGGATGGAGTCAATGACAACTGAAGTTCAAGAGCCTGCAGGATTGCAGGAGACTAACAAAGCAGATAGATGTGACTTTTTACTCCACGTGATATATTTAAAAATGATAACAATAATTTGAAGAGGTTTTCAAAAGAATAAGCTGTACCATTATGAATTGTGTTCCCTGGAATTCATATGTTGAAATCCTAGTCCCACTAAATATCTAAAATATGGTCTTATTTGGAAAGAAAGTTTTTGCAGAGATAATAAGTTGGAATGAGGCCATTGGATTGGGCTGTAGCCCAATATAAGTGGTATCTTAATAAAAGGAAATTTAGAAACAGATTCATCTACAGAGGGTACAGAGTATAAATATGAAGATAAACATAACAGGCAGATCCTTCCTTATACATCAGAGGAAACCAATATTTTCACTACTTTTGTTTGAGACTCCTAACATCCAGAAATGTGAGAAAATACATTTTTTGTTGTTTATAATAGCAAATCTGTGGGACTTTGTTTTAACAGTCCAGGCACATTGTACTTAGTGCAGAATAAACTCAAAGCTAATTGAAAAAGCTGAACTGACTTTATGCTATTATCCACGTCAGAAGATAAATTAGTCTGTAAAAATGGCAACATTTTTGAAAAAAATCTATTACTTTTTCCACTCACCATGAATTTAATGAAAATTATACAAAATTGTTCCAAGAGTAGTAATAATTTAAATTAAAAAATGTATTTTAAAGATGCTCTTTAGCTTTTACTGCTTTTAGAATAACTGTGATTCACATGTTCAAGAAAATAGGATGGACCATTTTATCAGAAAATTAGAATGTGACAAATAAGTCCAATATAAATACTATCATTAAAAGTATTACAACTTTAACTAAGAATAATATAAAAAGTTTTAAGACAAAATAAGCCCAAACTGAAGAATAGGTTGATGAACTGAAAATCTGGTCGAGGAAAATATTCACAAATTGTAGAATAAAAGGACAAAATTTACAGAAAGAAAAACATGGCACATGGTGTACATGTAACAGGAAGCAGGACAGGAAAGCAAAGAGAATAATCAGAAGAATAATAGCTGAATGTATTTCTACCATGACTTCAAGCCAAATTTATGTTAAAACAGAAAAACAAATGCTAAGTAAGGTCAACACAAAGAAAAATACATATGGGTGTATCATAGTAAAATTAGATGAGCAAATAAGGGCAAACTCTAGCAACACACATAGAAAGGAGAGTCATCTTCAAAAATGGAGAAACACCTGAAAAATGAAAAGTGAATTCCAAACATTAAAGAATATGGTCAGCCGAGGAGCAAAGGGTTCATACCTTTGACATATTAGACAGCTTTGCATGTCTTAGTTTGAGAAATCTGAATACATCTAAGAGGTGATTATAAATTAAATCATTTCTAGTCTCAAAAGATTATGACCATTGAGTGTGTCACTATCAGAGGAACACTGAAAGAAATAACAAAATGTTATCTCAGGGGCTGGGGATTTAGCTCAGCGGCAAAGCGCCTGCCTGGCAAGCGCAAGATCGTGAGTTCGGTTCCCGGTACCGGAGGAAAAAAAAAAAAAAAAAAATGTTATCTCAGATCCAAGCAAAGTAGTAAACACAGAAAAGCAATAAGGAATGAACAGCAGGCATGTAATGGTGATCGAAACATGTTTAAATGTAAAAAAAAAAATCCACATTGTATTAGAACACACATTACTACAAACAATGGGATAGACACGTGTGAAGCATGAGGGATTATTTTGAATATCTGGAGAGGGGTTAATGGTAAAGTATTTTTTATGTTTGTTTATTTATTGTATTTTTCAATCAACTGTTGCTGGTCAAATTTTCACAGCATTTTCTGTCAAAGGAAAGCTTACTGTCTGTTCTTGTTGACTGCAGTTATCCGCTCTGCCACCATGCAACTTCTAGCTCTTCTGCAAACTATAAAAGATCATAAAGAGTAACTGTTTTGAAGCACTTCGGGACATCCAGGTAACCATCACAGTGTGAATGGGACATTCAGGACAGACCCCGCTCTGCTTCAGAAACCAGCAAGAACGATGGGGTAAGAGTTTTGAAGCGGGGAGAGTACTTTAAAGGGGGTTAGTGGCAATGTGTCTTTCATTGTAACAAGTATATTAAAATTTAAGCATCCACATTATTTTTGATCATACTGCATGCAATGCAGAGGTGGGTAAGTACAAATAATCTTCACTGTGTGAACACTAATGATAATGTCTTCTAAAAATATCTGTGAACTCACGCACACGCACACACACACACACACACATTGTTTGAAAGAGAAAAAACAGAGATGCAAGACTACTTCTGTAAACATGCACCAGTGGTCAGTCAATAGAATTTAATTTTTAAGTTGAAGATGTTTAGAAACATAATTCCCATCTCTGTATTCTCATTGCAATTCGGATAAAAAGACGGAGAAATTCTTTAATAATCGTTTAAACCTATTCACCTATTTCACCTATAGTTGACAATCTTATTTAGCTCACACAGTTCCATGATTACTTTCCCGGGCAGCGGATTACCAGCATTATAACTGTTTGGTAGGATTCTACCGAAGAAGATGAAAATAAAACATAAGTTTTGAGCAGGCTGGGGATTTAGCTCAGCAGCACTGCGCCTGCCTGGCAAGCGCGACGTCGTGAGTTTGATTCCATGTACCGCAACAAAACAAAACAAAACAAAAAAACCCATAAATATTGAATATCCATGAACACAAAGAAACTCTCAACAATAAAATCTACTAAATTAGCTCATGTCTGATTTGAAAGAATGTCTACATTTATTTTTAAATATTATTAATGATTCCACTGTACTGCAACCTAGAAAAAAGATACTAAAGCAGAGTAAAGGATTTGAGCTTGTGATTTTCTACATACAGAATTTCATTTCTTTTTCAGTGTTTTTCTAACTACTACATTTTATTAATGTTATTCTCACTTTTTCCAAATATAATGTCAGTATGGATATAATGTTAAATTTTAAATTAAATGCTGAAAACTGTATATTATTAAAATACAGGATATATATATATATTTCATTCATAGTGATTGGTCTTTTATTTGATTAATTTGGTTCAATTTCGTTTAAAGTTAAAGGAAAGAAGTAAAGCTCAGTCTGAAGTAGAATCTTTTCATTATGATCATTCCAAATGGCTTCAGCATAAAATTTTGTGTATTTTGCACATAGCCTGGTGTATGAGATTTTAAACACATAAATATTTCTGAAATTTTCAGGTTCTAAAGAAATTGAAGATACAAGATTACTTAAAATAAGTTTTGCTAAGTATTCATCTCAACACATTACTGACAAACAGCCATGATGAATAAAAATGTATTATGTGACTAATAACTGTTTCTTCACTTTATACTAAAAACTAAAGTCAACAACTTTTGTTTTATGTGTAACATTTCAGTTATGTCAGCCAAATACTAAGATGATAACCAGAAAAATTATTCAATCAATTCCAGTGAAAATTATCACAGATAGAATTGTACCTGGATGAGCTGATAGAAGAGTAAACTTTCACAGTTTTATACTGGGCAGTATGCATGTGCATGAATACCTCTGCTTGTGTGTGTGTGTGTGTGTGTGTGTGTAAATATATTCTTTAGTAAAATGAAAACAATCACGAATTTTACCAAATTTTTTCTTCTTTGTATATCAAAAATGTCCTGTAAAATTGTAATGTTAGATTATTATTTTTCCATTATTGGCATAACTCAGTTACGCCAATTGTACGGTAGAAAACTTTTGGAAAAGTATTGCTTGAATTCAATTCTCAAATCACCAGCAAAAATCTGCTGTGCATGTTTATCCTTTTCAGTGAGAAGCCGCAAAAACACATCTGCTTCTGGATAAAATTTTTAAAATGAGACAATGTCCAATTAAACTTTCTTCTAAATTCAGCAGTTTTAGTAGAAAATTTACGTTTAAAGTTAATACCATGAATTTGAGTTTGTGCGTATGGTGAAATTTATTCTCCCCCACTCAGAAGAACTGCATTTTCTAGGACACTGAGCATCTTAAACACCCCCCCATTTGCAATGCTATTCACTAATAACTGCACAATCAGACATTTTTAACGCTGCCATTTTTAATTGGCAGTATATTAAGAAAAGACTGTTACTACATTATTTTAGTATTCACAATAAACCCAGAAAGAAATCCTTCGAGCAGAATTTATTTTCCACAGAATGATAAAATGCATATGCAACCTCCTAACTCGTTCAATCTCATTTTTACTTTTATTTATTTATTTATTTATTTGGTCTTTTTTTGGTTTTTCTCCGGTACCAGGAACTGAACTCACGACCTTGCGCTTGCCAGGCAGGCGCTTTGCCGCTGAGCTAAATCCCCAGCCCCTTCAATGTCATTTTTAAAGACACTGAGTTTCTACCAATGCATTTGACTCAAAGCCTTGCATAGCTGCCTAAGGCTCATTTTACAGGGAAGAAAGGGAGAGCAATTGCTCAAGTACACTATTTGAGTTATGGTTCTACTGTGAAAAGATAATCAGGATTTGGAAGTGCCCCATCACCAAACTGAAACATTATCCTTTACTCTTTTTTGCATGCCAATGTGGGCATTATCTTTTTTTTTTGTATTTTTATGAGATTATTCTCCTTTCATCCTTAATTTCTTTATTTACTCCAAAAGTTAACCTAGTGTCACAAAATTGCCACATGAACACTACATGTTAAATCCGACACTAGAAATTGTTTAACATTAGCTAAAAATAAAGTAGTTCATTTCTTCTTAAAGCAATTTCTGGCATGTGAGTCACAGTGCTACAGTTTATGCAAGTAAAGTGTTTTATTATGGTTAAAATCATAATTTGGTAATGTGAGAAATTCTAAATTTCATAAAAAGAAATAGCTTGATGCCACTTCAGTTCAAGATAACAAAAATACAATAACTGATTGAAGCTTTTTGTGCATGTTTGAGCTGATAGGGAAGGTGATCATTTCACTGTATTTGCACAGTTACCTGCACAACATAAGCCTTTGTGCTCTGTCTTAGTTACTTTTCCTGTTGCTGAGACAAAATACCCAACATCCAAAGGTAAAGGAGGAGAGGTTTATTTGGCTCACAGTTTGCAGAGGTTTCAGTAGATAATCCGCTGGTTCCAAGGCAGGGTAGCATGGCAGAGGGCATCACAGGTCAGCCAGGATGGAGTAACAGCCAAGCAGTAGCAGAAGCAACAGAAGCATCAAGACCAAGCAAGGACAACAGCCCTTTTTACGTCCCTTATACTGCATGGAAGCCGACCACGCTTAAGGTCAGGAACTGCTCACATCCAGGGAGAGGCATCCTTAATCCTCGCCTCACACACTCTAGATCCAGCTACCTCCAATGAACACCACGTATGACCACATGAGGCTGCAGGGGGACATCTAGACATCAGCTGTAACAGTTTTCAGACAGATAAGTTCAACCAGAAAAATGACTTATCTAAAACCAAAACCCTAAATCCAATGTAGTATTTTGGAAAAAGCTGTCTTTGCAATGTTGTCCAGAAGGAAAAATTATTTCATTAAAGAAATTAGTAACCATGAGCAAAACATATTTACAAATTGCTAGAAGCCTGTAACATGCAGTCTGTAACATTAGAAAAAGAAATCTGCAATATTGAAGTCTTAGGGCCTTAGAAGAAGCCAACAAGGAGTCCGGTAAACTGAAGGATCCCACAGCTGGCTGAGTGGGATCTATGTGATCCCTAAAATTCAGGGTGAACGCTTCTGAGGTTCAAGGTGTGAGTCAGACAAAAAATACAAGTGAAGCCAAAATAAAGGATCAAGAAATTCATGGATTAGTTACCTCAGCCTTTGAAGTAACACAGAAAAGGATCTTGGTAAAGGTTCATACAATGCTAAACAGTAATATCATATGGGAATGAGTTTAGATTGTAAATAGGAGAAAATATACACTCAATCCAAGATCACGGCTGGGATTTTGCTGTCTCCTCACACTCCACTGATTCTATGTGCTCAGTGTGAGTACTCTAAGTTAGATGTAAGATGTCTTATGCCCAGTAATTGTTCTGAACAATGCTTCATACTCCTTTTTTCATTAAAAGCAGTATTATTTCCCTTCTACAGCTTAAGTTTCAATGATATAAAACTATTGACCATGTTCACAACGACAATCAAAAGCCTTGCAAATGGGATTACTGTTTCACAAAGGAATATTTTTGGTTTCTATAGTAAACTTCCTAAGATAGGAAATGAATAATGAGTTGATTACAGAAAATTTAACAAGCTTTATTTTTAAAATAAATTTTAATTCATCAGTTTTTGTCAAAATCAACCAATCATATATTTATTATGAGTGATATTTGATAAATATGTTATGCATTACCTTAGTACTTTAATTTGTATCTCTTAAAATAATTGAGATTATTAAAACCATGTAACAATAATGATAACATTATTATTGATGCATTTTGGTAAACACTCACATACTCTAGTGATCCTTGTCTAATGCTACAATTTGTATTTTTATTTTGACTTAAAAAATCACACTCAATCCAGCAAAGTGAGACAGTGGAGTACAATGTCCACTTCTGCAAGTAATGACATTTCACATTCCAGAATTTTCCCACCAAAATCATTGTTTCACACTGTAGTGTTTTCCAGCATATTGTTTTAATTGATTCATCTGTACATTTCAGAGCACCGTGGATAGACTGCGTCTCCTGGTCCTGATTCCCATTCTCTTTGCACACTCTTAGCTTTGGTTCAGCTGTACCTACTGGCACTAGAATAGCTAAGATCATTGTGAATTATGCCTGAGAGAACTCTACTAATCTCTCAATAGAAGCAAACAGTGCAGTAGCATTTCCCATCTTATTTCAAATTCTTGTTCTTGTTATTATAATGATCCCTTACCTATCCTGGGAGTTCAATTCCTGAGGCCCTCGCGATTGATGAAAATCCATGAAGTAGCAGCATTATATTTATTTTATTAGTTATATATATTTTAAGGCTGTATAAACCCTTCCCACACTCCTATAAACCTTTCCCACTCTCTAATTAACCTTTCCCATATTCTTATAAACACTTCATATGCTCTAAAACACTTTCTAAGCTATTAAACCTATGTAATTTAACAGCATGTAAAATTCTATATGGGAAGTGGACAAGGACAGATGCTGAACATATGGGCACAGTGTGGGAGAGTAAACTGACAAATACTACAGTCGCTGAGCCAGTTAGCACACCGGATACAAAACACAGTGCTGTGGTTGGCCACCTTCCATTCCGTCAACCAATAGTGTGCTCTGTACAGTCTCACACTGGCAAAATTACCCAAGCAGTAGTGACATACTGCGTTTCCACTGTGTACAGAACAGTACTCATCCACGGGTGAAATACATACTGTATTTTGTTTCTATTTAATATTCTTTTAATATGTTTGAATTAACATTTTTTGTATTTTCTATTTTGTTTTAAATGTTTAGGCAAAAATAATTGAAATCATAAATAATACATAAATACCTATATAGTGCAAATTCCTGCAGTATGGCAAAAACTCCATGATACAGACTTAGATATATTTTCTTAAAACTTCGCAATGCCGTGAAGCCACAATAAGTGAACTGCAGTATAGTGAGGGATGACTGTAGTTCATTTTCTTTTCATATATTCTGTGTCAGGGATAGGGATTTAGCTTAGTGGCACAGCACCTGCCCTGCAAGCGCAAGGTCCTGAGTTCGATTCCCGGTACTGGAAAAAAAAAAAAAACATATATTCTGTGTCAAGGAGAAAAACGTTTTAAATGGGTTCCTGTATTTGTCCTTTGCACATGACTGATCTTTCCACTTTATGGTACCAAACTATTAGAAATAGCATAGTGTTGGTAGTTTATATTTGCACTTGTTTGACATAAAACTATGGTTAACAAAGATGACATTGGCTCTATCACGACTTGTGTGTGTGCCTTTGTGCAGAGTTTTCCATGTACACGTGAATGCAAGTATGGTCAGTGTGCACAAAAGTTTAGATTTACGTCTTGGTTTGGTGTGAGAGACAAGAGGTTCTTTGAAAGGTGGACAGGACGGTACCCCGCAATATATCATTTTGTTCTTCACATGTATGATTTATTTGAATGGTTCATTCAACCATTAATATATGAAAACGTTTTACTATTTGGTTTGCCAAGTTTGATTATTTTTCATTGTCTCATATGGAGAAAGTGTAATTGCAGTACTGAGTTTGTGTAAATTGACTAAACAGTTACAATTGTGTCCCATGACCAGAGATAGAACCATCTTGCTATCTTGTCATCTAAAGCACATTCTGACTACGGGATTGTACCACCTATACAGTGCCACACAGGGAATCTGAATGGCTTCTGAGGTGAAATTTTGAGCAATGATATTAATATATAGTAAATCTAACATTTAACTCAACACTAGAATATCCTGCAGATAACAGCAAAAATTGCTAAGAGCAATGAGTTTACCAAGCATTCAGGTCTTAGTTTCCAAATACCATTTATTGTTAAAAGTTGTTATAACTCATTGAAAAAGTGATTGATTTAGTGATCCAGGAAAAAAAGTACAAGAAGGCCCAGGAGATCATGGTTCCATAAATGTATAAAATGATCCAAATACAATCCAGTCATTTTTGGAAAAAAATGAAAACTGGAAAAGAAATCTGAAATTATTCCTAATGATTATAACTGGAAATTTTTCAGCGAATATAGTTGATTTAAATACATATTTGTAAAAATTTTGTGGTAGAATTGGCTCTTCTTTTTGATGAGTTTTGATTAATAAATACAGAGGGAATAAAGGAAATAGAAAAGCACTGTAGAATATCATTGAAATAAATGCTCCCAACAAGGTCTCAAAATGCATGCTAATGTTGGTGTGAGAAGAAACAGGATATTTTCATACTCATAAAACCTTCTGTATAATATCTACTTATTATATAAAAGAAAAACAATAACTTCCATGTGGAGAAATAAGTTGGGACACAAAAAATTGATGGAGACTAATGTCATTAGGAATAAGACATTCCAACACCATGTACAATCTGACACTGTGCCCTGGAAACTGTAATGGCAACACTTCAATGTAATTATGTGAAAACAGAGGCAAATAATAAAGTGGATTAATCTGCAGTATAATGAATGAATAGTTTTCAAAAGTCACAAGTGAGGACAGGTTCTTATGAAGGTTGATGGAAAACTAAGAAACCAGCACCCACTACAGGAAATCTAAAATAAACAAATAACAGATACTAGGAAACTCTAACAACTAAATGGGATGCAGAATCCTGCATTGAATCTCAGAGAAAAAAGGTATTTGTAGAAAATCTGGTGAATACAAATAATTTTTAGGCTAGTTCACTGTACTGTAGAAACATGAGTGGCTTGCTTTTGATATCATACTACAGATGTGGAAGATATTAACTCTAATGTAAACTAAATGAAGCATGAAAGAGATTGTCGAAACACTTTGAAACTTTTCTGTAAGTCTAAATTTTTTTGTCATTTTAATTATACTCTTAATTCTTTCTAGGTGTGTAACTGTCTTGGTTACTTTTCTCTCATTACTGATGCCCAAAATTGGGGAAGGAAAGGTTTATTTAGCTCATCACTTGTGGAAGTTCCAGTCCATACTCGGCTGGCTCCAAGGCAGAGTGGCACATGGCAGAGGGCAAGCATTCATGGCTGTGGAAAACAGCAAAAGCAGCAAGAGCAAAAGGGGAGGAGCGGCAGCAGAGAGCAAGCTTCTTTCCTCCCTTATACTGTATGCAAAATACCTGACCCAGGGCGGGTGTAACACTCACATGCATAATCCTAGCATTGGATCAGTTGCAAACTCTAGAACCCTGCCAGATGACTGCATGAGGCTTTGGGGGACATTTAGACACAAACCTTAACTATGGATAAGTCATGTGCTCCTTTTCAGCATGTCTATTCTTTTATAAAACAGGACTATCATCTGCGATGGCTGAACTGACTTCTGGTTTTAATACTCTTTGAACAAGATATGATGATAGTGATAAAAGGCAAGCTCTATTAAGTAGGACAAAATAATGAATGGCTTATTGAGAAACTGATTGATTGAGTACCAGACTGCCCATTCACTGGGGATGTAGGCACAGTCTTCAGTTCAGCATTTTCACTCTTTTTTTTTGTAGACCAGCTATTCTACTCTACTAGAAAAATAAACGATACTTAAAGTCTTGCATATATTCTAAAATTTTATAAACCTTCATATTATTTTTTAATATTGCTTGCAATTTGTTTCTAAAATAGCAACATAGTAAGACACTGGATACTTTCATAGAATTTTAACTAACCAAGGATGAACATTTAACTTTTTTAATATTTGGCAGTAGTATAACAAAATAAATATTGAAAGTGAATTTATGTTTTACACACAGGCTGTTGGAAGTTTACATGGGCATCCCTGTTATATAAATACAAACATTTAAAGGAAAACATATTTTAAAATTTCTCTTTTAAATCTACTAATACTAGTGAACTACTTGTGATGCTATGATATTTTGTTTGTGGCGAAGGAGTCAAACCTTGGGCACTTGACCACTGAATTGAATCCCCAGCTTTGATCTTGTTTCAGATTATAAAGACTACTTTCTTCACTGGCTTTACAATTTCTCACCATAAAGTATCTTATCCTCAGTTCCTCTATCATTTCCATCACTGTCTCTCCTCCAACCATGTACAAGTACATTGTATCTTCCCCACTTCAACCATGTTTAAGATTTTTATAATTTCTGACTGATGAGTTCATGGATGACAACCTATTTGGCTGAAATGTATTTTTTCAATCTTTAAAATTACCACAGGCTGTGCCCACCTGTAGTCTAAGCACTAACAGAAGCTGAAGCAGGAAGATCACAAATTTCAGTCCCTCCTGGACAACTGAAGAAGACTTTGTGTCAAGATAGAAAAAAAAAAAAAAAAAAAAAAAAAAAAAAAAAAAAAAAAAAACTTGAAAAAGGCTGAGAGGTGGGATGTGGCTCAGTAGCAGAGTATCCCCGAGTTCAATCTCTAGAACACATATGCACACACAGTCTCACACACACACACACACACACACACACAATCACACACACACCACTGATGACACATAGTTAGTCTTTGAATTCTGCTAATGAAGATTTAAACACTACAGGCCACTCATTTTCAGAAAATCACTATAAAACTTAGACAAAATGTGAAAAGTCACCACATCTAAACGATACCAGAAAGTGAACAGAGCTCGAGGGCTCCTAGGAAGAGTGTAGTTGACCATAGGTTAGAGAAGGTAGGCTCAACATCCAAGGGTTCAACAATTGCAACTCTTTTTCTTAAACTAGAAACAATTTCCACAGAAGAAAAGACTGTAGAAGTGGCAACAATGGCAATAGTGGGTGGTGAAAACAGTGTGTTCTTGGGGGACCCCATGAACTAAAGCCATGGGAAGAGGGCCATGGAGGAAGGTAGCATCCAAAAAGTGAAGGGCCAAGAAGGTGATATCTACCCCAATCTCTGCTGAACACTGAAACACACAGGGAAATACAGACGTCAGTCAACTCAGCTAGAAACAAAAGATCTGATTTGAGACAACTTGTACCTAAGAAACAAGTTCACATTTCACAACCAGCCTGATAATTACCTGAAAAAACAGTAGAAAAGCTACCTGTCAGTTATAACCCCAGAATTAAAAACTTCTGTCAATTAACATGCATATGGTCCAGGGTCTAAATCACTTCAATATAATAACAACTAAAAAGAAATACTAAATTAAAGGAGAAAATTTAATCCATTGTGACATAAACCATGTATAAAATTTCAAATGGTTTTTCAAAAGCTATTTTAACTACCTTCAGCATAATTAAACAGGCAAGGAAATATAGGTGGGAGGTAACAGGAATGAAGCCCTGGCCTGGGTTCTGCTCCTAGTAGTACAAAAATAAACAAATAGATAAAATAAATAGATAAACGTGTGTCTCTGTGTGTGTTCATAATGAATTAAAAAGGTGACATAAAAGAAAACAACTTTTTAAAAATATGAATGTTCTAGAATTTAAAAAGGCAATATATATATGTTGGCTTTTTAAAAAATATATATATATACATAAATAATTAAGGGAAACCTTTCATGCATCAGTGGGAAGGTGCATCAGTAAAACCATTATGGACAATAGCATGGATGTTCCTCAGTAATTGAGTGTGAAGCCACCACATGCTCCCTCGATCCCACTCCTGGCTTGCTATTGCTTGGAGAGGAATGTCCCTTGGAGTAGTAGGTTGAGGGCTTGGGCCTTAGCTTCTGGTGCGATCAGGAGTTGGCAGGACCTTTAGGAGGTGGGACAAGTAGAAGTTCGGTCACTGAGTGCTCCCTTCGGAAGCAGGTATTGGGACCTGCTCTTGCCTTCTCGCCTTCTGTCTCTCAGCCGCTGTGACAGAAAGTCACCTTCAGCATGTGTCTGTACCAGACCATACTCCTCCACCATAGACCCTTGAAGCCACTGAGCCACGAGGCAAATCATTCTTGCTTATCTCAGTTATTCTGTCATAATGATAGAAAATTTACTAATATATGGGTATTTGTCCAAAGCAAGTGGAATCAGTACTTAAAGAACATGGACATTCCGATGTATACTGTATGACTAAGCACAATGGCTATGATTCTTATTTTAAATAACCTCAGGGTCAACAGTCGATGAACAAATAAAGAAAAATCTGGTATCAGATTATTTGTTACGGAAAAACTGTTAAGTCATTAAAAAAGCAAGAATTAAATCTTGACATGTTTTACCACCCATACAATGGCAATCCCAACAAAAAGAAGAGTAAAAACATAGCAGAAATTTTTTTCTAAATATCTTGTTCAAAAAAGATAAAACATTGTGTTTGAGGCAACATGGATGGAACTAGAGATCATTATTTAAATAAAAGTAAGCCAAGCACAGAAGAATAAATTATGCACGATCTCACCCACATTCATAGGCTGAAACTAAGAAAGGAGATGATTGAAGTTAGGAGCACAGTGGGGGATACCAAAATTTGGGAATAATAGGGAGACAGGAGGAGTTAGGAAGCTCAACCAGTGGGTGTTTAAATTACACATCGAGAAAAGCAAGAATTTCCGGTGTGCTACAGCATTGTTGTAGGTATGGATAATGCACAAAGCAGCTTGTTTGACTAAATATAATATGTAAGGCATCTGGGTATTTATGACAAAGCAAGTGTTTATTTCTCCACACAAGTTCAAATTCAATTAGTTGCAACTTTGCACATGTTTCTATTTTGCTTGTGACTTTCAACAGGAAAACACTTTCAAGTGTATTATTTATGTCTAGGAGTTCTATAAGGTTTTAACTATTGTTCTTCAATCATGATGCTTGGCTATAACTGATATAAATTTCTAAACAACGAATAAATTATTGAATACATAATATAAAACATTAAAATTCTGCACAGCAATATCATAAGAACCTTTAGAATATTTAGGCATATTCTTATATATATATATATATATATATATAAAGGGGGAAAACATTAATTATCCTAATAGAAGATTGCTTTAATTAAAATACCCACCTGGGACTTGTCCTCATTTTTATTATAAAATAAAGGTTCTTACCTTACTAAACTTCATCTAACTTGTAGGTTTTCTAGGGCAGTTAACATATTTTGAGAACATCATATCAACATTTCTAGGCTTTCACAAAAGCAAAGGAAGTCAGAGAATTTTTAACATTTCTCTCTTGGGTCAAGGAAATTCAGCCAACTACAGTATTTGTAAAACTCCTGAGTTGCTCAGCATTGTGTTGGCGATTGCTATATGCTTTTAAAATCTTTCCTCAGATAAAATTTAACTCTGTAGCCTAGAAAACTTTTCATCCTATCTACTAGATTATAACTAGATTCCTTGTCACCTTTGTGATGCTTAGTTCTTAAAATAATTCCAAGAGACTAGCTATCAGTTGAACAGTAGTCTTTTAAAAGCCAGTGTAATGCTCTGAAGAAATGTATGTCTACAATAGGTAATTTTCAGAAACTATGTCAATTTCTTCAGGTATTCATGATTGAAGAACCCATTTCCCCATTAACCTAATTCTTTATCAAAGAACTTTCACTTGTAAAGGTACCAATAGAAATCTGCTTTCTTTTTGAAATCGTAGAGAATTAAGAAATGATTGATAATGTCAGCTTTGAGCTTCAGCTGTTAGCTATTATGAGTTATTACAAGGATATTTCTGTAGACCTGGATTTGGGAAAAATAGATGAAGGGATTTTGTTAACATCTAGCAAGTTCTGTGTATGCTCAGTTCATAATTAACCAAAAGAAAACTGGAACTTCTCAAATTAGTTTACATGGTATTAAAGTAAAATTGTCTGTGATTATAGAAAACCAAACTGTACTTCTAGTAGTAAATAGCTAGCAGTACTACTGTTATCTATCAATCAACTGAGTAGCATGTTAAGATCTACAAAGTGCACTAGGTGACATGTTGCAGATATTATGAATAGGAATAAACACTACTATGCTTTCAAGAAATAACAAATTTGTGTGAAAACTAAACCTATATGTGTATGCACACATATGCACTCCCAAGTACAGATTAGTACAATATTTTAAATACTTCCACCTCACTAAAAAGACAAGGCTTGTTCTCAGCAATACAGAAGACAGCATTATATGTTCATTAGAGATTTAACTATCTGGAGAAAATACAGTTTTTTAAAAAATATTCTCACAGTACAATTGTGTTGCATATTTTATATGTTCTTTAGCCTGTTAGTCTGGATTTCTTTTTTTTTTTTTTTTTTTTTTTTTTTTTGGTTTTTCTCCGGTACTGGGAACTGAACTCATGACCTTGCGCTTGCCAGGCAGGCGCTTTTGCCGCTGAGCTAAATCCCCAGCCCCTAGTCTGGATTTCAATGGTTGCATATGATAAGTAACTTCAAAAGGTCATATAACATAAACAAACGAATCTTATGCTGGAAAAATAAGAGAAAGGTGAAGAGAGGGCAAAAACCAACGGAACTGAAATGGGTGATGTCCACGTACCAGTCCTCTACAGGGACTGTTATCATATGCAGCGCAAACATGAACTAGAAAAAGTCAAAAAATGAAAGGATAAACACATTTGAATAATACATTTCACCAAACTCAGTATTTTAAAATATTTCAACATGCAGTGAGTATAAAAGTACGAGATGTTCACTATGTGCTCAATCATTATTTTTATTACTGCCACAGAAGTAGATTTACATGTCCCATTAAGGAAATGGCAGTGGGAACAGCTCTGCAGAACTCAGCCTCCAAAAGAAGGGTGAAGTGGAACATAAAGCTTAGTGATTTAATAGTTGTGGTATGTGCTAAGGAAGTGCAGCAAATGACGAAACATTCATTCTGGAAATCTACTGAAACTCATTAAGAACAGTGATATTCAGTCATTTGAGCAAAAGTGTCAGCGGCATCCCATCCCTGTAGAGCAGAAGGTTGTTATAGTTGCCACTGGCATGAAAAATAAAATTGATAATAGCAATATTTATAGCAATGGTCAATAACTGACATGCAAAAATGCTTTTGAAATGCTTTTCAGAAAAGAAATAACAACTTGGTTCTTTATGTTGAAGGGAATATTGGAAAATAAATTTGTTGAATTTATTCATCAAAATAGCTAGGGTTGGTTATCAACGTAATTGCTAGGATCAGCTTTTTAAATAGGTGTGTCAGTTAATTTCTTGATGATAACCATTCGTTCTAACTATATGTACTACAACAACCATTGTTAATTTCCTATCACTTTGTTATGAAATTCTGTATTTTTTATTGCTTTTATGTTGTTTGTATATGTTTTTGCTTTTGTCATTTTGTTTTTGTTTTTTCCTCTTTAAAATACAAAAAGATAGGTGTGTCATAAACTCTGTTATGGCTTGTGCCTAGATGTCCCCTCAAATCTTCATGTGATCACAGTTGGAGCTTTTCAGAGGTGGCTGGAACTAGGGTGTGTGATGCTGGGGTTAACGGTGTGATGTTAGCATTAAATTTGTGATTCTGGGATTAAAGGTGTGTGATTACTAAATCAGTCCACTGATTGGTTTGGCAGGGATCTGCTAGCTGCTGTTTGCTGCCTTCGGCCTCCTCTGCTTTGCAGTGGACTGTTTCTCCTCTGTGAACCCCTCTGCCGTGCCACCGTTCCATGGAGCCAGCCGACTATGGACTGAACCCTCTATAAGATCCGAGCTGACACAACCTTGCTACCTTTAATTTTGGGTGTTGAGCACTTTGTCCACCAATGAGAAAGTAACTAAGACAGACTTGTACTTATATAATCCCATGTGATTTATGCATTTCTGATGCCTTTAGAATTAATTTTCTAAACATTATGTGCATTTTAATATCATTAGAGAGCTTATTTTGTTATTCTGTTAGAAAGTTAGTCTGTTAACATGATTAATGACAACACAAATGTCCTAACACAAGAAAAAGACTCACAGTAAACATCTCAAAATTGGGGAAAATGTTCATAAATGAACTAAACAGAGAATTGAAATGACTTTCTACATTAATGTGATTTTTCCTGGGTAATTAAACATAAAGAGATTGGAGCTAGCTGACAACAAAGCCTGTATTAGAAAGTTACTTGGGTATTTTTAACTGAGCGGTTCATGCAATAATCTTTTTGACTTTTCATTTTTGTACAATACTATTAAAAGCTTGTGGCTTCAATTGACAGGGTTAGACTGTAAGCAAATGGTTCTATTCTCATTAAAAGTATTAAATATAGAGTAGCACAACTCAAATTTTAGATTTATTATTATTATTATGATATTATGATCCTTCAACATTTGAAATGTAGCAGCTGGACATAACAACTTAAATTCTGTCCTCAAATATTGATACATGGGTGAGTTTCGATCATTAGTGTATCATATCTCACTCAGAAAACACAGAACTTTTACAAATTGACTTTAAGAAAGAGCAAAGAAATAGAAAACGAACTCATCACTATCACAGGCAGATAATATTTTTTGGGGGGTGGTAGTTGGGATGCAACTGAGGACCTCACACTTGCTAGGCAGGAGATAATGTTTTCTAGTGCACTGTGAAATTCAATATGGTGAAAGCAGGGACTTTCGACTCACAGAATCAATTCAAAGTCAGGTAAATAGGATCAATGTTTAGGGGAATTGGGAATGGAATAAAATCTAGTAGTGTCACCCTTTGACGCCTGAAGGGACCTAAGGATGACCTTATAGCCAAAGTAACTTCAATATCATCTTGTATAATAGAACAAAATAATCCCTTCAAAAATGTTGTCATCTGAGTTCAGTTAATGTAACTTATCTAAAAATGACCAAGTAGAAGTAATACTTTTGAAATACAATAGCTACTTAAAAATACTTTGTAGAAATTTTTTAATGAAATGCAAAATATCACAGGCTAGTAATGCAAAGAAAATACGCCAAGGGAAGAAAAACAACTCTGCTATTCTTGGGTAGCGATGGTGCACGGCCGCCTGGACGAATAACATTTCAGCACATGCTTTCCACCTGTCATCTGTTTTGATTTTTTGCAAGATCTGTTTTTAGATAGAGTTCTATACTATGAGCAATTGCATACAATTAACGGTGTAATCTTATACAAATTTCAAGTGGTAAATGCAGTGTAAATAGGATTTGAATATTAGATATTTAGAAGAATTATTTGAATAGGTTGAATTCCAGTATTTTGATCTCCTATTCCAGGCAAATAAAATAACAATTCATGAAAATAATTTTCTAAATATTTAAACTCTTATGTAATTGTAAGTTGGACTTATGAGGAAAATGCGTTATTTATTGTAAAGTACAACATACCTATGACACAGTTTTGAAGAAACCTGCCCTAGTAAATATGTTTATATTTACTATATTTGGTCTATTGCTCTGATATTCAATGACCAAAACTTATAGTAATCACCATAAGCTGATTGCCAAATTTAAGTGTAATATTTACTCAGTTGAGTAGTCTTAAAAACTGAAAAAATTCCTGTTTAATCATCCTTTCAATATGCACATGTGTGTATTCCTCCTTTATTGTCCTGAATAGCCATACTTGTCTGGAAAGATCAGTAATAACATATTCGTATATCTGTTTTCCATGGTTAATCTAGGCCAAGTGAAGTTTAACAGCAGTGCTAATATACCTGCAGTGCATTAGGCACTAAAAATACTATGTGTCGTAAATAGTAGTTTTCTTTTCTAGACTGGAATTATAATATTCACATGATGGTGAAAGGTTTGAGGCCATTTCTTATTCCAGGCCAGTGAGATGTGAGCGAGTGCAGATGAATAGAAGGAATTTTGTGAGGCACATCATATTCCTTCCCACTTTTCCTCAGTCACTGCAGGAGCTGCCACCAACATAATTACAAAAAGTTTCTTTCCTGGACTGAGAAATTAAATTATATATCTTAACATATGATATAGGACACAGGACTATATACATATATGAATGAATGGTTGGCTTTTCAATGCATTAATTTAAATGACAGAAGAAATGCTCAATGATGAAGTGGAAGACAGGAAAATAGAAATGACTCAATCTGAAAATAGGCTGATTCCAAGATTTAGCTTACTGGACGTAGGCTATATATGCCCATCAATAGCCAATTGGATAAAGAAAATGTGGTATTTACACAAAATGTGGCACTACTCTGCCATAAAGATAAACTTGAGTCATTTGTAAGAAAAAGGGGTGCACTTGGAGACCATAATGTGCGCTGAAGTAAACCACACACACAAACTAAAATAATGTATGGTTTCTCTTATGTGAGAAACTCAATATACAAACAAAGCACAAAATAAAAGATGGATAATAGGAAAAAAGAGGGAGCAAACAAAAGTTATTGTAATCCAGCATGGACAACGTCTGGAAGTATACCTTGGTTTATTATAATTGTCTTATGTGTTTTATATGTTTTTGACCTGTTAGTCTGGTTGTGAATAGAGCCTATTAATTACCTATTAGTAGGCCTATTAGTCTGTTGGTATGCATGATAATTAACTTTATAAGGACTTATAAGAGAAATAAATGAGTTTGATGCTAGCAAAAAAGAAAGAAAGAGAAAAAAATTTCAGGTGAGTTATGCACATATACCAGTTCCCTACGATGACTGCAATCATTAGGTACTGCAACATGTACTAGTGAAAATAAAATAAGCAAGTAAAAAATGAAAATAGACTGAAAAGCAAAAATAAAAATGCCCTCCTAGATCTAAGAGACCATGGCATCTGAGTCCCAGAAAGTGAGGATGAGTTTTGTAGTCCTAGACAAAGGGATTTGATAAAACAGCTGTTGAATACAATTTATTAACCCTTTCTAATTGGCACTTACAGAACACTTCATAAAAGAGTGGTGAAATACATATAATTTTCAAGTGTCCACAAAGTACATGCACTGCCAAACCACACCCAAGCCTCAGCCATAAAACAAACTTTAAGTCGGAGAATTGAAATGATGTGGTATAAGACCTCCAAATGATATAAGGGAAATATTATAACTCCTAACTTGCTAGATGTCTGATACACAGAGTTTGTTCCCCAAAATCAAAGAATGAATTCTAAGAAACAATGGAGGTTCAGCATAGGATATTTTATTGAAGGAGAAACAGCTCCTGAGAGACAGGAGGGGTCCTGAGTGGGTTGCCAATGAGTGCACCTCTCAAAGAAAGTTTTATAGAGCAAAATCATGAGGTAGGTGCAGCGTTGGACAAAAGTATAAGATTATGAGTATGACCACTTAGGTAATATTGATCCAATGGGGAAGGAAGTCATGCAGCAAGTGTGCATGGAAAGAGCAGGGACCTTTTAGAAATGGATGGATCAGGAGGTCTTGGTCACCATCCCATTGACAGATTGATGCCTATTTAGAATAAGAATGCCAGTGACTGTTTATCCCTTTGGAAGGTATGTCGGTATAGTCATTTTCTCTTTACCTTGAAGCCAGACCTTCAATGGTTGCACCTCGAGGCACACCTGTGTTCTCATCTTTTGCCCTGGTCCCTTCCAGGGCCTAACTCTGACTGCCAATAATATTTGTACCTTACTTAGCTTGTCTATAATAGCACCATGTGTGTCTTAAATAACCCCCACATTGAAGAGAAGTTTCAATGTAAATTTTAAAGTGAAGAAAGAAATTGAGCTGTGTGGTGACAGACAGTGGTTTTGCTTTCTTTGCTGTGGGCACTCACCCTTGGCCACCGGCCTCTTCCATACAATGTAGTATATTTGGCAGAACTCTGCATGTGCTGATTTTACATCATCGGGACTCTGGAAAAGCGGGAGCCAGCACTGTTCCAGTAACCACATTGCTGGGGCTGCCGCGGCTTCCACCCGGGTTGGGAACAGTCCAGGTAAGGGGCTTAGATGCCATCGTGAGGGATATGTAGGTGAATATCTTCCCCTTCATGGTTTTCATGGTGGAAAAATTATTTTTCTATACTGCTTTCCAATGAAGACATTTTAGGATCCATCTGTGATATTTCAAGCAACTTTCAATGAAAGTATATTATCACACTATTAAGATGAATTTAAATCTATGTAATAGCAACATGTATATTTGAAGAATATTGCTGTCCTTTTTTTTTTTTTTTTTTCTGTACAGAAAATCGAAAGCACCACCTCGTGCTTGCCAGGCAGGCGCTGTGCCACTGAGCTAAATCCCCAGCCCCAATATTGCTGTCTTTAGGTGACTAAAAGTGCTTGAGGAGTAGTTTCTTTTTTATTTAAAACCTCCTATGTGACTAGAACTCAGGAGAACACATTTACCCTGAAAAGTATAGAAAATTCAAAATTTAAGCTATCTTAAAAAATATTTGTACTTACAGAGAGGCAAAAGTCAAGTTAAAGTTGTAAATTATGTATGAGTATACCACTGTTGAGAATTACAACATAGACTGTCTTTTCAACTGATTAGATTTTTCAAACCTACCTAGTAATAGTTTCAAAAGCTTTTCACATGTCTGTCACCAGGCCTCTTTTCAGATGTCTATCACCAGGCCTCAAAAGCTTTTCAGATGTCTATCACCGGCATTCTGGTAAGCATATTTATCTATGTCTTAGAGTCAGAATTATATCTGAAAGCTGAAGAAAGTCTCAAACAAATTAGATATAATTTTCACGTAATTCTTTTCTTCAAAAAGAAAATGAAATATTGAAGAACATAATCTTTGACCACAATAAAGAAGCACAAATTACCAAAAATTTGCAAAATTCCATCAATAAATAAACATATATAAATAAGTACTGTTTGATTCTCTTATATTGAGCTCATTAAAATCCCCAAGTCTTTCTCTGCTTTGGGATTCTTTCTCTATTTCTCTCCCATCAATAATTTTGTAGCTTTTATTTTGGACCTACATGTGTGAGTTTGAAATCATCCTATAAAATGCCCAGTGTTTTCACTTAATCCATTTTCTATTCTGGGGAATGTGGCAAAGACAAAGATGCTAAAATAATTCCACAGAGTCAGATCCCAACTTTCCACAATCAGTGTGGACCCCATTGAAACTGCAGGTACGCATAGGAGTGTACATGGACTTGTTTGTTTGAAAGAGTTCTGGAATTCTATGTTAATAAAATCTATAGAATAATATCTTGATCAAGAAAAAGAAAGGAAGGAAGGAAGGAAGGAAAAGGAAAAAAGGAAGGAAGAGAGGAAAAAAACAAAAAGAAAGAAAGAAAGAAAGAAAGAAAGAAAGAAAGAAAGAAAGAAAAAGAAAGAAGAAATAAAGATGTGCAAAAACTTTATAAGTAAATGGATGTAACTAGAGAATATACTCATAAGTGAAATAAATCAGACCCACATGTGTAAATATCATATTGTCTCCCTAGTATAAGAATCTGAAAGAGCAAATAAAATCCAAAAGGTACAATAGATGATATAAAAGGGAAAGAAATTCCTCAAAGGAAGGAATAACTGAGATGAGGAAAAGACGCACAAGAAAGAGAGAAGGAAGGCAAAATGTATAAGGATAGTTGGGATAACTGTACTGTGTACTGTTGATGTCTATGGTTTATTGAAAGGAATAGTTAATGCTTAATTTTTTTATTTTGACCAATTGTGGATGCATATATCTGATAGTCTGAGTAACTGATCTGAAGACAGCAATATGCATTGTAATAACCATCAGTGAATTCCTACCATCATGGCTAGTGAAACCCTGTATCATCCTTAATGTTTTTATAAATTATTACATTTTTATTCTCCTTAATGGTTTGAACAATCTTGTATTCATTCATACACCTGGTAACCTGAGTAACTTCACTGAAGAAAACAATATGTGATATAACAACCACTGCTAATTCCTATTATTTTGTTTTGAAACCTTGTATCATTTTTAATGGTTTTGCTTGGTTTTCTTTTGTTTGTGATGCTGGTATTTTGCTATTGTTCTTTTTCTTACTATTCTCTCTAAAATAAAAAAAGAAAATTATAAAAAGAAACAAAAGAGAGGGGAAAAGAGAAAGTATGGAAGAAACCCGAAGGAAGAAAAAAGTATATTTTCAACTTCATAAAAGTTAGAGGATTGAACCCAGGGCCTTACACATGGAAGCATGGTGTTCTATCACTAACCTATATCCCCAATCCACAAAATAATTATATGCAGAATGTACCAGTTAGGGTTCGCTAGAGGACAGATTTAATAACGATAATTACATAACTGTGATTCACAAGGTAGGCTTACAATGGCTTCCTGCATAGCCCAGCAGGAAGAATGGAAGGGCCATCTGCACCCTGGGTAGCCTCAGGATGCAGTCAGACTGCAAGTCCTGGAACTCACCACAGAGTCCCACGCAGTTGGTGTGAGGCAGTCAAAGGCAGTCTCCGTTGGAGGCAGTCAAAGGCAGTCTCCGTTGGAGGGCAGAAGAGTCTACACTGGGAGTCTAGAGCTGAAAGTCCAAAGGCAATGGTGAAACCTGGAGCTTTTGTGAAGAGGCAGAAGGGAGTGTTCCTTCTTCTTTCCCTTTTTCTTACCCTTTCCCTTTCCCAGGCCACAAGCCTATTGTTTAGCGCACCCACACCCAGGAGGGTCTTCCCTATCAAAAACCGGGTTAAATAACCCTAAGTTATTGCAGGATGATCAGGCCTGCAATCTCTCAAGTGAGTGGACTTTGAAGGCTTAAATAAAATGCAGACAATATTACGATTTTAGGGCACCAGGAGGGACAAACTCTCTTACAGCTTTAGTATTTTGTGAGGTAGCCCAAGACTGCTCTACGCCACCCATATATTTTTGGTTTTTAAACAAAGGGAGAGGCTACTCAAAAAAATGCGGGAATCTCACAGGACCTTGGGAGAATTTTCCCAAGTAGTAAATTATGTCCCTCAGGAGAACTACCTTATCCTTAGGTTGGTATTCATTGTAGGAGTGTGGGGCCTGCAGCTGCAGTCTCCTGGTAGTTAATCGGGGTTGGAGCCAAACGTCTTCAGCTGTGGCCTTATCTTGTCAAAAAGGTGCCTAAGCTTTAGACAACTCACAAGTAAACATAAAAAGCCAATTGGTTAATATTAAATCCTGCTCAAACCACTTTATTGTGCTCCCCAACACTTCCCTCTTTCGTAAATTCTGCCTCTTGACCCACCTAGAACCATGCTAAACCAATCAGCATTCAAGCTAAGCTCACAGTTCACTGTCACACAGGCATGGAAGTTGTAATGCTATAGGTTGCACGCATAGTGAGTAGGAAAATCTACAGGGATACTTGAGAAGTCTTCTGTTTTACTTTCTCCAACTAACATGGTACTGTGACATCTCAGAGTAGTAATACATAATGCCTTCATCGACATTGTAATGTGTTCACCCAGTGCAGTCATTCATTTAACACTTATGGAGCCTAGAATACTTTGCAGTTACCAAAAGTAGAATGATGAAAGACGTGTCTCTCTCTTCAAGGAGTTACCTTTTAGAATAGGATGCTGAGAATGTACAATGAATTTAAACATTTGAAGCATTATGATACTGGGCAACATTATAGGAGCCATAATTCCAGCTAACAGATCATTCACAAATAAACTCAGAGTCTAGATCTATCAATTGAGCACTCACCAGTGTTAGAGCCATTCATTACCAAGATATTCCTTACACCTCTTTGTTACAATTATTTAAAAAGTTTAGTCTTATAAAAAGAAATTAAACTACTTTTATATTCTTAACAGAGTTGTGTTAACACTTCTATAAATAAATAACAATGATATATGTGTTATATTAAAATGTAATGTATATGTAATGATAAATAATGCATTATGATTTCTCAGATAATCCCGAAATAATTAATCCATGGGTGAAACAGGGAACAGGGGTATGATAAATCATACATTACAGTTTATCAAATATTTCCAAATTAGATACTCCAAGGATAAAAGAAATACAAAGTTGTTACTTTATAATTTATAAATACTCAAGTGTTGAGTGTACCAAACCTTACCATTAGAAAGTTTACCAAAAGTTTTATGTTATTAAACTTTTCATGGAACAATTGTTATGAAGTAATCCTTCCTATATTAAACATTTTTCCTATCTTGGACTATGTTTTTGCTCATTTACTCACTGTAGAAAATAAATTATTGTATTTTCCAATAATAATGAAAGGTTGTATAAAGTAAAAAATAACTTAAGGCCTTTAACAATAGATTACTTAAAATATATTATTCAGTGCTTTAAAATTAACAAAAATGGGCATACATAGACACATATTTTATTAAGCAAAAAAATGTTGATAAAATGTAATTGCAGTATGTTTATATTCTCTTATCTCATACTCATTGTTATCATCACATTAAATATAAGATTTTCAATAAAACAACTTTGTAAGAGTTTATTTATTTATTACATTTTCATTGGTGCTCATTTGTTATCCAGCACGGCAGGTTCCCTTTAGGCATTCCCATGCGTGTATATAAAATGTTTTGATCACTTTCATCCACAGCACCTCTCTTTTTCCTTGCTCTCCCTCTGAACCCTTCCTTTATTCTCCAGTGGTTTCCTTTGTGTTTTCCCATCATCTCTGCAAGAAAAACAGTTTTAACATTCCACACATGAGAGGAAATGTGTCTTTTTTTTGCTAAGTCGGGCTTATTTCACTTCACACGATGATGTCCAGCTCTTTGCATGGCTGCACAATGCTCCATTGGGTGTTTTACCACGGTTTCTAAATCCTGTCTCCCATTACCCGGCAATGAGGCTCACTCCATAGCTTAGCTAATGTGAAATGAATAAAGCAAACACAAGCATCCAAGTACCTCTGCAATATGCTTATTTTAGTCTCTGCAGCGAAATTCCAAAGTGTGGTATAACTTGGTCAAACTGAAGCCATACTTTTAGATTTTTGAGGAATCTCCGTACTGATTTCTACAGTGATTGCACTAATTTATATCTCCACAAGCCTTGTACATGGGAACCTTTCACTTGCATCCATTGTTTTTGTTGTTGTTGCTGTTTGTGTTCCTGTTGTTGTCATTCTGACTGGGATAAGATGGAATCTCATGGTACTTTTGATTGGCATTTCTCTAATGGCTAAAATCATTGAGCATATTTTCATATACCTATCAACCATTTGCATTTCTTTTCTGGGGAAAGAGTTAATATCATGTATAAAACAAGTAGAGAAGTAATATTACACATCTTCCATTTCCACATTTTAAGTTAGATGATTTTGTATTATGTTATCTATTTAATTTTGAAAGGACATAAACTGTAGGAAATATTAGTCTCAATTTAAGGACAAAATGACGCTTAAATACATTGGTATTTCTCAAAAACAATTCTTCATACTACCTTCTGTTGAAGAATTACAGTAGTTGAAATAATCCTTACTGAAACTACTTCCATATAGGGCAGAAAATTGGAGCCAAACCAACATCAGTTTAAAAGTGCAAAGTTGCAATAATCTACCAGTGCTTTTGCAATAGTTCTTGTTTGATTAATAAAACATGTTACACTGAAACCTCATTTATGTGAAAAGACTATTACTTAATGTGATTACTTTAAAAGCTTTTTCTTAGAAGAATTCTGAAATTTCATTTGGAAAGAATGGCCCCTTCGCCACCTCCTCATATTGAAAGAGACAGGTGAAAAACAAGCTTATGTGTTACTCTTCTGAATTTATGGAATTAGATACATACTTCATCAAGCAGCCTTAAATAATGGGATTCATGATGAGACAGTCAATTAACGGATTGATTATAATCATTAATGAAAATGCCATATTGTGCAATAATAAAACAAGTCTCTTGAACATTTTGGTATACACCCGTCATGAATTTAAAATGTGTTGTGAGTTTTCTTTCCTAAGATACATGGAGGTCAGTCAAACACTGGCTCCATCTAGCCTTCCTCAGGCTAATATTAGAAGTGCTATCTCTGGTTAAAGGCATGCTCTCTGTAACACCAAGCGATTCAGTTGTGATCAAAGATTCAGCCTTAGCTTCAGTGATACACACCAAGCCACTGAGTCCTTATGTGAAACAACAAATTATAGACTGATACATTTGGTTCTGATGCAAATTCTTGCATATTATGCAGTTAAAATAACCCAGAAACATCTATACCAATACATTCATAGCAAGAATGTTGAAATACCATAAAAATATTTCCTGCTTAAAACATACACATAGGAAACATTCCATTTAGTTGGAATAAACATTCCATTTAGTTTTTTAAGTTCAGCCTTCATAAAACATGATAGTCTTTCTAATTGTGAAAGAAGTTCAATTTTGCTGTTCAGCATAAGCTGTTTCCAGATTCATGTCCTCAAACAATCTCACGGTGGGAAGAGGTGGTTTTTAAAAGTGTCCCAGAGGTGCTCATTTTGATAGATTATATATATATATATATATATATATATATATATAATATTATATATATATTATAGCTATATAATATTGCAGCTTTGGGGCAAGAGACACTTTTATTATGTTGTGCATAATATTCCTAACTTTTGGTGTGTCTTTCCTATATAATTCCCCCGTATAAGTGTAGTGTCATGGATTCTAGTGTTTACTGTGGCTCTGTTGAAATAGTTGTCCTTAACAGACCTCCCAAAACACACACGCACCAAAATGTTAAAACCTTTATCTGTTTCTCAGCATTGGTTCATCATTGTTGGGAAGACGTTGTTTTCATTCAAGTAATGACCTTTACTACCTGTGTGATCCTGGAAAAAGGATTTCCTTCTCATAATCCGTTGTTTCTTTGGTCTTCTGACAAGGCTGCATCATGTGAAACTCAAGAAATCCTCATTAGAATACATTAGCATAGCATCTGTGAAGAACGAATTAAGAATATTCTCTATTCTCCATGTTCTGTGCTTGGTATACTGTATTCTTATTTATGCTTCAAGTATTCAATATGAATCCAACTAACTTTTAGGCAAGTTACCTAAAAGCTCACTTTTGAGCTTTTCATATTACTAGAAATGCTTAGTATTTAGGACGACATTGATAATTACTTATTAGATTTAATATCTGTTTGGACATTTGATAATGATAATTATGTTATTGTGTGTCTAGATACTCCTTAGCAGATTGCCTAGAAACCACACCAAATCTATGACAATTTCGCAGATCTTCCTAAAGGTCCACTTATCTCTCTGTATAGAAGTGCCTTTTCTTCTGCATATATCAGCAGTATTGTTAGAGAACCACCCTTAGGAACATTTGGAGCAGGTTCACCTTGCTCCAGCGAGCAGGTGTGCACACCAATTTCAAGCCTTGGGAACTCTCTACCTTGGTGAAAGGATGGGAATGTTGCTTTGTAATTACTGAATCCAATACTGCAATGCTTAATAATCTTAAATGAAAGAGATGTCAGAGATTTAGAATGACTTTAGTGGAACCATACAAATAAAAAGAACAACAACAACAAAAAAAAAAACCTGAGTCTCAGGCTCTACAGTTATTCCATCCTGAGTTTTAACAAGTTTTAGAGAAAAACAAACAAACAAACAAACAATTAGAAGACCTGGGACTCATTTTAATCATGTTGACCAAAACCAAATTCTCAAATGAATTGTCCAAGAATTGAGGATAAGAAAAAAGAAAGAAAGATACATAACATTCAAAAGGCAAGCCTGGGCTGAGAATGTGTTTGATTTGAAAGGGTTCATAACATAAAATTATACTGTGTCAAAATGTATCTGAAACACCAAGTATTGATCAGCTCACAGCGCTAGAGTGCTTGGCCTGCCTCTGTCATTGTTACCTCTCCTTCCATTGCTGTGTACAGTCATCAGGAAATTCTACTAAAGGAAAATATGTTCAACTATACAGATGTCACGTAAGCAATTGTGTGTGTAATGCTATGTGTATGATTCTAAGAGTGCCAAAGGTGAAAAAATATGTTCTATTTTAATTAATCTAAAACCATCATTTCTTATATATTTAAGAGAAGGAAGAAACATTATTCCATTGCATAATACATTCAATAAAAATGTCCAATGTTAAAAATTGTAAATTTCATGGATACTGTTATAGTAACAGTGCCCGTTTTAACTAAATTTCTATTTTTGCTTTGAGCTTCTCATGAACCAAATTTGGGAGTGAATTAAAATATTAAAACTTCTTTAAACTATTTGTCAATAAAAGTTTATGCAAAATACTTAAGATTAACTATATAGCAATAGTTAATCTTTCCCACTATCCTGTGCTCAGTATTTCAATAACAAATCACTTTATAAACAGTATTCCTTTGGGATGCTATACTAAGTTTATAACTGGGTATGGTGTTTCCTCAGGAAGCAATCATTTCTTAATACTTAGAGGAAGTCTAAGTTTCTGAATTTTGAAATCATTAGTAATTGATCACTGCAAATGAGAACACTGCTGTTATGACTAATGAATGAATTGTTAATGTTTGTAATAGATGATATTTTGTACTGATAGAAAAATGACTATGTATGACTATTTATCATCTGGATCTCAACAGGATCCTGCAAAAAGCAAGATAATTATATCTTTCTTGCATATTTCCTTTTTACATAATTTAATGAATCTTTCAAGTGCAAGGCATGATCTTAATTTGTTCTTTTAAATTCAGTTATATACGTATCTATTTGTGACAATTTTCCATTTTGTAGAAAGCAGCTTAAATGAAAAGTTCTAGTGCATGAATATTTCTTGCCGACTGTGTCTGTGAAATACTGAAGTAGATCATTAGGTAATACCTTACGCTTTTATCTTTATAAGAACTTTTTCAAGGGCTGTTGTCCACTCACTATCTGTTGAAACCGAAATCTCAAGAGGACCTTTATTCTTTTATCTAAGAAAATGAACTTGCAATCACAAATGGTACATATAAAACTTACACATGTACATGAACACTACTGATTCCTTGCTTTAGGTTCCAAATGTTTTTCTCAGTGCTTGGGTTATTTGGATAGTCTTAACCATGGTGACCACTCTGTTAAACTATACGTAGACACAAAGGAAATATTTCTTAAGTGAATGCTCTCTGTCACTAATTTCTTTCTTATCCACAAAAATCCAGACATATATGCATATTTGACTATCTTGTTCCCAATTGTTTTCCCTATTAGCAAAAAGACAAACATGTATCTGTTAAGAGTCTTGTCTTACTTATTTTCATATCCAAACTATGCTGAACAAAACCCACAAATCATGAACAGCTATCGTTTGGCTATCTATCCGTAATGTTCTCATATTCAACGTTTGTAATGTCTAAAATGAAGGTTTAGGAACAAACTATAATGGCTGATTAGCATTTGCAAGTTTTAAATACTCATGGGACCTGAACCCTTTGCTCCAGTTGAGGAGAGAGTAATCTCACAGAACATAGGAACTCCTTTTGGGATGTTTTGTGAGTACTGTTCCATTTATGTCATAACAATCTTTGCTTTAATTAAACAAAAATATTGACTCCAGTCTACCTGAACATGAAGTTTCTTGTTAGACCCATATCAGAACATTTCTTTTATTTTTAATTTGTTCTTCAGCAAAAATGGAAAGATGATTACTTGCTCCATCCTAACATTACTAATAGCAAACAAAAATGTGTCATTAAAACAAACTGTTTTTACAAAAGATAAGTGGAAGTTGGAACCATAAAAACAATGTAGCTACTTAAAGGCTCAGATTTAATGGTTCCTTTTAAAAAATTAAAGCATTTTTTAAAGTTTTCTTCATCTTATGATTCCTATGTGAACTTACTCTCAGAATTTAAAGAAAGGCATATTATAAATATTTCATCTCAAGTGTCAATACATATTTCTCTTGTTGATTAACAAAAATAGGTTATTTTTATCACTGGGACATGTTGAAAACTCCCAGTCTTCTAAAGGTTTCCTTTCTTCACATTTTTACACCTCTCATAGAATTATATTTTAAGTTCAGTGGAAAGGATGCATTTTCCTGTATTGTCATCTCTCCAAGAGCTTTCCACTCAGGGAGGCAAAGGAGACCTTCAGAAGTGAGAACACTAAAATAGAGCTGAATATTTTTAAAGCCCATTATTGTACAATTCTTTGAAATTTTTGCTGGTACTAATGGAACAGACTGTGTGTAGATAATTGTGTATGTGTGTGTATATGAATATGTTATAAGGTACCACAAAATCATTATAGTGGTAATTCATGGAAATATTATCTATAAAAGATATTCATAGTACCATTTTAGCTACTCAGAATTTTATTTTATTTATTTATTTACTTTGTTTTTTTTTTTCAGGTACTGGGAATTGAACTCACCACCTCGCACTTGCTTCCATTTATTTATTTTTTTTTCTTTTCCAGTACTGTGGATCGAACTCACGACCTTGCACTTGCCAGGCAGGCGCTGTGCCACTGAGCTAAATCCCCAGCCCACTACTCAGAATTTTAAGTTATATTGTAAACTTCTTTAAAGTATCAGTATAAATATTAATAATTAAGAATAATATGGGTAAGCAAGTGTTACATGTTTTCATTTTATTAGACACAATTTTGATAGATTTTCATGTATATTTTTTCAAAAATTTATATTGATATGCATTATCATATGTGTAATAAATGTGTTAACCAGTGAACTTTAAAGAGTTTGAGAAAATAAATCTGAAGTCACAACTAATATTGGGGAAAAATGAGATACAAATTCCAATTTTTATTGCCTGATTTCTTAATAACCATAACTATTTCTGAATGTCTTGCTTAAAATTATTGTCAGAAATTAAAATATTAAGAGCATGGCAATAAAAAAATAAAATATTCTTCAGTCAGGTTTGGGTTCATCCTCTTTTGGTTTCAAGAAATTCCTGTAGAAGTATGTAGGTAATGCTATGGTGGATATCAAGTGTAAGTCACTAAAAGAAGAAATAGATTCTATTCAATGCACTTGCATTGGCAAGCCCTTCTATTTCAATACCAAGTCTGCTGTAATTTTGTTTGTTTACTGAAGCATGTTTATTCTTTCTGATCCAGGTGAGAGGGGTCAAGGAGCCTGAGGACTATCACTTTCAATTAAAAACATGAATAAATGTGAACAGCATGAGATACAACTGATACTTTTAAATATTTTAAACCTAGATATCTTAGAGTGCTAAGAGCTTGTGTATGCATGATAAAACTACATTTCAGGATACATTATTACAAAAATGTCTCAAAGAGTAAGCTTCTGTTTTCAAAGCAAGATGTTGTACATATACATTTATATTTATACTTTGTTTTACTTTTGTTCATAAAAAATGTTAACAGGGAGCTGGGGATTTAGCTCAGCAGCAAAAGCGCCTGCCTGGCAAGCGCAAGGTCATGAGTTCAGTTCCCGGTACCAGAGAAAAACCAAAAAAAAGTAAAAATTAAAAAATTAAAAAAAATTAAAAAATTAAAAATGTTAACAAATGTTCACTCTATGCTGTTGGAAAAGGTTTGTGCCGTGCAACTCAGCCAGGAAAATTAATTAGAGAACTACAAGAGTCAGATTTTATTTAATTCTAATTGTCATTTTTGAATTGATTGACAAAAGCACTATTTGTCTGGCACAATAAGGAATAAATTTCCACTTTATTATTTAGTTCCTTGGACAAGTCAACCCCGAATTCATGGAAACTGGCAACAGTTCATGAATGGAAAAGCATCGCCAAGTGTATCTGACATTCTGAAGGACAGAGCTACACAACATAAAATATGAATACCAAGAATGAGATGTGAAACTTAACAAGAATAAATAAATAATGTTCCGCCGTCCCGTGTTGTTAAAAATAACCGCCTTACAAAAATGAGATTCAGCAAAGGTAATCAAAGTCAATGTTGCATAAAATGCACAGTATCAAGAAACAGTCAAAATTTAAATATCCAGTGGAAAGGAGATAGCCAGAGGGCATAAGTGCCAAAGACACACGGAATGATGATGCACAGGATATTAAATGAGAGAAAGAGACGCACCATAATTTCATAAAATTGACCAATCCAATGGGAAGTTTTATTTGTATTCCCCATCCTGTCCAAATATGAGCTTGGGCAGACTCGCCCTGCCTGTCCTGCCTGCCCTGCCACCTGCACTATGCCTGCATGAGTGAATGATCCCATTCATCTGCATTTCATGGTTTGGAGCTGAAACCCAATGATCTCAGCAGGAGTGGAATAATATTCTCCCGTGTCCTACTGCAAATCATTAACATGCTTGTTTATACTGATTTTATTTTCACCTCTCATTTACACTGTTATTTCCCATGTTTTAGTTTTCTTTTCTGTTATTTTAGTTATGTGACTATTCCTGATCTATCTGTGCTTGGTATTGGATTTCTCTGCAAACTACCTATGTTTAGCCATGCAGCACTTTAGCTACCTATTACTTTACTCAGGACTGTGCATTCATTTTGTAAGATCACATCTCTGTGACTTGAGAGCAAAGTCTAGAAAGACATTAATGGTCAGATACAAGTTTATAACATTTTAGTATTGAAAACTGAGAGCACAGAAAGGAAAAATACTGAAATGAGAAGCCAGGAATTGATGACCTGACTTCCGTGGGTATCAGTTCATCATCCACTGCCCACTCCCTCACTCCCTATTCTTTCTATTTACATCAGAGCAAACCCTCAATATCATATCAGGTAATTTCTAAATATTTTAGTAAGCATTTCTAAGATCAAATACCTTTACTGTTCTTACTCATTAACCTTGCAACACTTAAATTTTTGTAATGATTTCTTTCATACATTGTCGGTCCCCTAAATTTCCAAATCTCCCTGAACTTTTAAATCACTTCCTAAAATTTGAATGTGTTTCATAACCTTGCTCAATTAGATGGTTAGCTTTTATTCCAGTTTCACATTTTAACCAATCTAGAACTTATACTTTGCTTTGTTAAGTAAAGACATTACTTAAGTTAAGACATCACTAAGAAGCCCAGGATCCAACTGGAACACCTTAGAAATCACCACACACTGTAGGAAGTTCTACTTTAGAGTCAGAAATTTTAAAGCCAAGCAAATAACTTTGGAAGTTGAGAGGTTTGTAAAACATGTTGCATACACCATAAAATAGTTATAAGACCAAACTAACTAAACTCCACGATAATCAACCCAATAATTGATCCCTTTACTGGGAGAAAAATTCATAGTTTTGAAAGAGAATAAGAAACTCCTAATTTCTATAATATAGCATGAACAATGTCCAGTATACAAAAGTTACCAAACAGGAAGAAAAACAGGAAAACTGGATTCAGAGTCAAGAAGAAAAGAAATATCAGGCCGGGGATATAGCTCAGCGGCACAAACGCCTACCTGGGAAACACAAGGTGCTGAGTTTGATTCCCAGTACCATAAAAAAAAAAAAAGAAAGAAAGAAAAGAAATATCCAGAAGAAAAAAATTAACTCCAAGATGATCCAAGTATCGGTTCTGGCAGACCCAAAAATTCAAAAGAATTAAAGAAATAGCATAATATAACATAATCAACTATGCTTTAGTGGCTCTAAGAGAAGGAAATGAACAATATGAAAATAAATATAATTCTAAAACAAAGTAGTAAAAATACTATCATCTAAAAATTAGTTGACTTAGCAGTAGATTGAAAGTGGCAGATACATCAGAAATATTTACATTTAAAATAAAGAGAAGAAAAAAGAATGTTTGAGCAAAACTAGGCAACATAGGAACCATCTCTGAGAGAATAAGAAACAATTGAACAGGCAAAAGGATAAACTGATAAAACTGACAATGTAGAGACACAGTAGTTGAAAATATAAGAAGAATAATTTTCCAAATTTGATGGAAGAATTCCATGAAAATACAAGCATTTGATGTTTTCTAAACTTGACAAATATCAAAAACTATGCACACACATCCCTCTTGTTAGACGTCCAATGCCAGATACATGGTCAGACTCACGTGCATACACACACACATGCCCACTGACACTTATGTATCTGTAAATATGAGAAGAAATATTGAAAGAGCCAGGGGGGATACATTACATGTAGAAGATCCACTCTAATATTTTTGCAGAGAAAGATAAAAGAAGAACAAGAAATTCAGTACAGAACTTTAAGAAAAACAAAAATATATGTTGAGGTGGTACCGAAAAAAGTTTCATAAACTCCTTGTAATACTATTAGGGAAAAAGAGCATATATATAACCAGTAACTAGCTGGGTCTATCGCTACAAATCAAGGAGAAAAATCAATGCAGTAAGAAAGTATTATGAACAGCTTCATACTAATAAAGTTGATGAATGGGATGTTAAATTGAAACAATTGTCAAATCTGACTCCTGTAAGATCAGAGATTTCAAGCTCTGTGCCACTACTTAGCTATTTGAATTCATGATCAAACTATCTGACAAAGAAAAATGAAATCCCTGCTGGCTTCAGGGGTTAATTACACAAAACTGCTAGAGGAAACAGTTACAGAACTCTTAGGAAGACTTTTAGGAAAGGGAAATTTTTCCAATTTATTTTGTGTAGCAAGGATAATACTGATAACAAAAATTTACAGAAAAATTTAAAAATTAACCTTTAGACCATATATGCAAATAGAGTCAATGAAATTTTATTATCCAGAGCAAACCTCTATAAAGCAGATATTCTCAGTAAGATTCATCTAAGGAATGAGAGCTTCACTCAGCCAAAATACACCAACATATTTCATCATCATAACAGGCAAAAAGCAAAGAAAATTGAACAATGATCACAAAAGAAAGGAAAAAAGCACTTGAATAAATATAGTATGAATGCAAAATAAAACCTTTTAACAAGCCAGAAATATAGTTAAACATATTTAGTTATTTAAAAACCTTCATTACAATTCTATCTATAATATGTTAGTCTTCGAAGACTGGGCACTTATTTTCAAAAATGGCGGTCCACTGTACTGGACTCCTGGCATCTGTAAAATGTTCATAAAAACAATGAAAGCATTAACAATAAAAGATGCTGTAAAAATGTCTCCAGTTGCCCAAAACGTTATTCTTGTGCATGTAAAAATAATATGAAATGTACCCAAAAAGACCTATTAAAATTGATGACTATCACCATTTGAAAACACATAAATGTATATAAAACACCACTTATCTTAAATGAGCTTATTATTTTGCCTTAATGAAAATACAATGTTTTGCTTTCCAAATGATAGGATGAAGAACAGAAAAGGCTTTCACGGTAAAAGACCCTGTCTGAAAAGCAAATGCAGATACTCTTGGCCTTACATCATGACTACTTCCTGATAAACCCTGGTGAGCTGGAAATGTGGTAGGTGGCATGCATTTAACACATCTAAGCTACTCAGTGTCATAGCCTTGTCTATCCCACATCAGCCCACTTACACTAGCCCACATCTGAGCAATATAAAATAGCACAAAGCCCACTTGTAATAATGTGTTAAATATCTCATATAACCCACTGTATCTAAAATAAACACCTGTATTTGTACACTGTAGAGTGTTGATCCCCAGGGCTGGGGATTTAGCTCAGCGGCACGGTGCTCCCCTGGCAAGCGCGAGGTTGTGAGTTCAATTCCTGGTACCGGGGGAAAAAATTTAAAAATTAATTAAAAAATAAAAATAGAGTGTTGATCCTTAGACTTATAGTCATGTGACTGAGACCTACAGATCTCTGAAGTTTCCAGCATTGTTAGAGAGATCGCACGGTATTCAAACTAGTACCTAGTCTAGAAAAAGATCAAAGTTCAAAATGTGAAAAAACATTTCTACTGAAGTATGCCACTTTAACACCATTGCTAACTTCAGAATCATAAATTGAACATCATAAACCAGAAAGCGTCTGAACTGGTCAAATAATTTTTATCCATAATATAAAAAACCCTCATATGCATATTCACTAAAGTTGAACACATTTTTATTTTATTCAACAACTATTTTAGTTAAATAATAAAAGGACAGAACCACCAATAACAGTTGTCAAAAGCCAGAACTTATTCCTCACAAGAGATAAGTAGAAATGAGCAAAATTCATACTACAACATTGTAATCAGTCATTAAAAGAAAGAAAAATCAAATAGCAGAGTAGTACTCAGCAATGAAAACCAAACACAGTTTCATCAGATACCACAAGAAACTCTCAGGAAGTTTAGATTAAGAAAAAAGCATCCATGAAGGAAACAAATTGCATGTTCTATACTATGTAATATTGTGCATATAGAATTTTAGAAGTAATCGAAATTAAATCCCTGCTTATCTCTGGTGCGTCAGAGCAAAGTTGATTGCTCAAAGGTAGGAGAGAATTTTCTGGGTTGAAGAAAGTGTTCTCCACCTTTGTACACATTAGAGGTGTATTTATTGACATTTAAATCACAGACATTCAGTTGTGAATTTACTTCTATATAAATTATATACCTAATAAATTTGGTGCAAAGTTTAGGAACAAGTGGAGAACACTTGTAATAATTGTAAAGAACACACTGTAGTAATTTCAATTCTAACTTACACACTCATTTTCAAAGTATCAATTAATAGACACAAATACCACTAATAAATAGGCACTGAATTTTGTGAAAACAGACACTAAAATTGTAATCAAAGAATTCTTTTTTTATGTCAAGACCCTCACCTCACACCAAAATATATCAGCATTGTTTTCCTCAGAGATGTACTCAGTTTAAATAAACTGTTTCACAGTGGTCGTGTTGAGTTGTGTACAAATTGCTTTCTACCAACAAGATCTAGTTCTAAAGTCTTAAGAAGCTATTTTCTTTGTTGCTGTTTTATGTTCATTTATGCCACATGGGCAAGTGATGACAAAACTATGTGACAGTATGAGCTTTCCTGGAGTTGGGGAGAGATTAGGTTATGGAAGGGACAGCTGTATAGATCTGAGTATTTGAAGGTGAGGTCTGGTTAATAGGTAACCATGAGGCCGATCTCAACCGTTGACATGATTGTTTCAATTATGATCTGTGCCTCATACATATCAGCACTAGAGACAGCTTTGTACAAAATGTAGTCTTTGTCATACCGTAATGTGAAATTTCAATCTGCGGTGAACACTGGGAGAGCGTATTATTATCTGGAAGTAGTTAATCAAGCAGTGTCAAACCATGGATCTCTAGCTCACATAGCAGGTCTGAAAGGTGAAAATCTAAGAATCGAGAAGAGTCAACCTTCTGCACACCCAGCTTCTACACAGCTCTCCACAGTGAAACTACAGTATATTTCAGATCTTTGGCAGAGCAGTCTATGGTGACCTGAGTTTGGAACCTTAACAAAAATCAACCATTTTGTCTTATATTATTAGCTTCCAAATCCAGGAACTTAGCAGTGTATCAGATTAAGGTGTTTGTAAAATGTGGGCCTTTGTCATGACAAACTGACGAGGTATATTTTTGAAGTCATCTTAACATTTTTTAGTTTGTTTACATACGATTTTATTCAGGAAGAAGAAGTATTCACTTCCAAATTCTTAGCATTTGAAGTCTGTTATTTTTGCTGAGCCAAAAGAGATAAATACCAGGGAACCTTGACAAGTTCCCGGAGATGTAACTTATTGCAAAGAATGCACCTCCTCTACAAAGAGTAGAGAGCATAAGTGAACATGTTTACTAGCACTTAAAGTCAATGGAAGACGTCAGGTTAAGCAAAACAAAACAGGTATCAATGACTTAAAATTGTGACTAGGAAAAGGAAGAGAATCAGTCTTTCCTGGTGAGTCATGTGTAAAGCGGAGTGTATTAGTACTGCAGAGTATAAGAAGGACTGTCTGTACAGCATTACATGTCGCCAAGGCATTAGACACACCTCTAGTCAGAGCAGTGAGAAATAAATGAGCTGTAGTTGTTAACAGAGCTTGTTCCATGCCACGTTCTCTTCAATTTTCATGGGAGCAGATGTAGAAATGATCTTAAGCAGAAGGCCAGAAGAACACTCCATTTCAGAACTCATGACAGTTACTATAATTTCAAAAAGAAAGAAAACAGATACCAATAACAGATGGCTTAAAAGTCACTGTGCACATTTCTGCACAATTGAGATAAACAATAGGGTGTAATTTAAATGACAAAAAGAAGAAAAAGGGAATATTAAAACTCGAGATCAGAGATAATTTTAATGAATTTCTTATTGCAGAGCAAAATTTGCTTGTTTGAAACAATGCAAACGTGAATGCTATTCACCCTAAATGAATGTATTTAATTCTGTAAAATATTTTGTAAGCTGGAAAAATCATTTGTTTCATCTTGTATTAAATAATTTCTATTACATGTTGTATATTTTCAATATTTTAAACTTTAGTCCTAAACCTCTAGTAGGAAGTTGCTACTCAAATAGCATTCAAAAATTTTCATTTTATTTTGCTCAGAATCTTAATTATGCATCTAACTGCTAAATTTAAGCAATATGGCTACATCTAAAACAATAGTATGTAGTGCAGTATACAAATATCATACATATAGTAATTCTGAATAAGGATATTTTTTCTTTTAAAGAGATAAAACAATGAATTGATTCAAAATTTCAATACAAGATGATAGGAAATTAACAATGGTTATTATATTGCATATTGTTACCTTCAAAGTAGTTGCTCAGATTGCCAGATACAGGCATGCAAAATTGATCAGACAATATAAGCACTAACTGTTCCTTTCAATGAACTAATACAAATTAGTAGTACAATTATTTTAGCTATCGTTTGTGTGTGTATGTGTGTGTGGGTATTTTCTTTTTTTCAAGAACCTGATACTCCTTATCTTCAGTAAAGTAAAGCAGGGACTTATGCTTTCCTTGGTGTTTCACCTCTATGTGATCCTCAGACGAACCTCACAAGCAGAGCTGTCTCTTTATGCACACGGAGCTCCATCTGCTTGGACAAGTCATTGACATGGTTACACAGCACAATCACAAGTATCATCATGACGTTCTTTATAAAAAAAAATGTAAACTAGGATTAGATAGCTAGGGAACTCAGAATCTGGGAGGAACTGGAATGTCACCCTAGGGAAAGTAGGTATTCTGACAGAGAGTAGATGATGCCTTTTCTACACAGCTCAGAGATACCTTAAACTTCTCAGTGAATAAGAATGGAAGTTTTCTTAGCACTTATTTCCCTTCTTTACTAGTTACCTTGTATCTCCCTTCAATCTTATTTACTGATATTGATGAGCTATTTTTGATCCATCTGTATCTAGCTATCTTCTACTTATCTATATTCATGTTTCAGTTTTGCCATCTGAATAGATCTACTAGCACTTATAGTCACGATATTCCTACAAAATTAAGAGGTGTGGGCTGGCTTCTAGAATTAAATGGGCAATAATAGTGATTTAATTTCTATCATGCTGAATTCAGTCAAAGTACAACTTCAATTTTCAACTGTTTTATTGGATATTATATGTATATACACACATATATTTAAGTATATATATATATATACATGTGCAATAATGTACCTATGACAGTTCAATAAAATATATATATTATTTAAAAAACTTTCAGAGCATGTACTATCATTTTTTTTTGTTTTTGTTTTTTTTCCAGTGCCGGGAATTGAACTGATGACCTTGCACTTGCCAGGCAGATGCTGTGCCACGGAGCTAAATCCTCAGCCTCCAGCATGTAGTATCTTGATAATGAAAATATAGAAATTATATCTTAGGTTGTAAAAAAACTGAGAGGTGTTATTAGCTTTAGAAAATGTATATATATTCTTTATTGCTTAATTCTTTCTATTTTTGTGCTTATTTTGTACAATAAAATTCTTGAAGCTGAAATTGTCATTTCATCTCATTGATCTTCTTTTCTTTATATCCATATTTATATTTCTATATTAACTCACTTGTAGTTTGAATGGCTTAGTCCACTTATGATTTCATCTTTTAATAATATACAAAGACAAATTTGGTTGGATTGAAATACATCAAGTATTTGTTAGAAAATATGGGAAATATTAACAATTACATATGCAGCTAAAATACTCTCAGTAATTTTGACAAAGATCTTTCATTTGATTCTTATCTTTCAAACACTGAAAATAATAGATTAATATGCTTTTTTATATAAGTTCTCATAGTAACAAAAATAGAGAATTATTCCATTTGGTTAATTTCTTCCTGATTTAAAAATAATTGGCATACTAGTTGTTGGTTTCTTCTGCATGAATGCATACAGAATACATAAGAGGGTATCCCTTTTGTTCAGACCCTAAAGCACTCTAATACTCCAGTGGGTATATCTGAGCAGCTTCTGAGCTAATATTTTCAGTTTTTCCTTAGTAGGAATCAACCACTGTCTATGTGTTCAATGAATACACAGACATCACTAACAAAAGCCTTAAAATGTCTCTTTAACTGCAAGTTGTTATGCACCATGGAAAATTTTTTTCTTTTGTACTTTCTTGCATGATATCATTAACCTCAGTACTGCTATTTTGGGGGTTGTGGAAGCATCCATCCTGTTTCTCCCCCAGCAAGTCTGTAGGTATGAGAGAGTAGCTTTCTGGATGTTGGATTTGGCTGTGCAAGCATTTCCAAGCTGAGATCCTGCTCATACAAAGATAAAGACCAAAGAGGGAACCATAGCACATCCTGCCCATGGTTGCTTTTCAGCTCCAAAGTCAGTATTTATAAGCCTTCACTTAGAACTCTGAAACTGTACTGTCAAGATCTGAACTTCTGAAATGAGGTCCAAAATACGCATGAATACTCTGTTTTGATTCCCAGAGCACTAATTTAATTTTCATACATCAGTGTGTACTGTTTGTTAAAATAAATGACTGGATGAGTACTCTCAGAAATACTTTAGATATTTTATTTATTATAAAAAGTAAAGCACTACTGAAATTTTCTGATATAAAACTACTGATGTATCTCATAGTCCAAAAGGATTTATACTGAGAGTAATTTCATTTCTCTTTGAAATTGTTTTTTTTTTAATATGCTACAAAGTCAGTGCTGCAACCTGATAATTTTTATAGGAGCCAAACAGTTGTTCCACATCCTACAGCCCAGATGTTACACCTCAGTGTTCTGACTTTGTGTCAGTCCTACATTCAGCTATGACTTCATGTCATTTCATATATGCTGAGCCTCATCAGAGTAGGAAGCATGAGTGGAAGAGATTTCACCATCTTGAAGGCAAATATTGGCTTTTGAAGGGGAAAGTAATCACTACACATCCACTAGATGAACAGACATATGCTGTTTGTGTGCTCTCAAAATTTCCTAAAGTATTGATTAAATTAAAAAGTTAAAATTTCCTCAGAAACAAGCATTAAAAAATGTTTAAGAAACATGGAGAGACTGCGTTTTTATTTCAGAACACTTCTTTCTTTTTTCTCCAAGATGGTCAGCCATCTACTGGATGTTTGCAAACACACATACAGTCAAAGGTTTAATTCTGTGTGGCTCTAAAACATCATCACCATTTCATAAGTAATCCAGTGTTTCTCTTCACAATATTATCAGAATTTATTTACACTAGTCTTCTTCTGAGGTTTAAGAATGACATGTGCCTTTCACTTAATTAATGTTTTATTTTAATGAGTAATTGAGTTAATTAGAAATGGAAAGTTGTTGCTGAACCACGAAGGCAGGGATGTTGGAGGGAAACCACAGGAAATAATATTACAAAATATCAGGCCAGAGAGCCCGGGAAGGCAAACAAGAGAAATGCACCGTACTGTTCTGAAAAAACTATGAGAAGTCTGATGTTTGCATTCAAAATAAAGTGATTTTGTCACGTAAGGCTTCAGCAAGAGACGTCTGTGGGACTAAAACATAAAAAACAAACAAAAAAACCCATCTACTGTAAAGTATTATTAAAGAGTCAAAATATTAAAACTTCAATAAGTCCCAACAGAATATCCAACCAATGAATCGCTTGCATCAATATCAGTTGTCCAAGTAATAAATCAGTTCTTAGAGTAAAATTCGGAGCCGCGACAAGCCAAAGGGTTTTGCCACTGAACAATAAGCCTTCAGTTTATCTAAGCTGGGAATGTTGCAGAGACTTCCGGTTTCTGTTGAGTTTCTTTTTGAAGACAGGCGAGAAGCACTAGGGACAGGAAATCCTGAGGACGGTTAGGCAGATGCTGAAGCAGCTGTGCATTGAGTGCTGGCTAGTCCCCGGTGGAGCAGAGCGTCGTGGATCATGAAGTAATCACTCTTTTTTTTTAATACATTGGTCCTGTGCCGGGTTGCTCTTAAATTATTCCCTGGGGAAAACAAGTCTCGTATAGTGCTGGGAAAGGTCATGTGACAATATCTGCGGCATAACCCGAGACTCATTTCTGACATATAATTTATTTCTCCTTGACGTGATGTTATCCGGATGATTGCCAGCGACCAGGCAACATGTGGATTCAATGCAGAGAGGACAGCTGCTCAGATATCCTTTTCCAGTGTTCCTGCAGAACCAAAGAGGAATAATCACCATCACTTTGTCTGAAAAGCCAGAAACACATGTCTAATTTCTGAAAAAGTCAACAATACTTTCAAGCTGCTAACAGTTCTTGTTCTCTGCCTTTCCACTGCGATTGCTCCTGCTAAGTTCGCCCTGGACTGTGGTAGTAACAACTTTACAAAATTGGTCCACCTGCTATTTTATCCGACTCCTTCCTTTTGTAAATATTTTGTTTAAAGTAGATAATTTAATGCTCTGAGAACACAGCATGAGTTACTACTTCCCTACCTCTGCTCATACTCTTTTCTTTGCCTTCTCAATGGTTTCTGCTATACAGATTTTTCTGACAGCCAGTCATAGCTCCAAACTATCAGCTAGAAGCTTTTGTTTATCCAGTATATGCCATAGGATATTTGACACATGTCTAACATATATCTTATTATTAATTTTAACTTAGTAATTTACTTGCAATATGTTCATTGTAATTACAGAGAGAGCTATGATGTTTTTATTACCTCAAACTCTCCATTATTTAGTCTAGTATATAGGGATTGTTAGAAAAGTATGTTAACTGAATTATCAAGATGTTCCTGGACAGGGGCTGGGGATTTAGCTCAGTGGCAAAAGCGCCTGCCTGGCAAGCGTAAGGTCGTGAGTTCGGTTCCTGGTACCGGAGAAAAACCAAAAAAAAAAAAAAAAAAAGATGTTCCTGGACAGATCTATAAAGGATTCATTCTACCTTTCACCTGTCTCATCTCTGCTCGCTCCTATAGCTCAGAAGGACTCCAGAGGTGAGTCAGATAATGATAAATTTTAAGAACTACTGATACTCCAAGAATAAAATAGTTCTGCAATTCAGACAGAATTTTTTTCCTGAGGTCTTTGGTAAATTTTAGAAAGTCTCACATGGTAAAATTCTACCAGCCATAGGTACACAAACTCACATAATTATATTTCACATAAAATGTTGAAAGGTTACATTTCTTCAAAGCTTACACCTCTATGCCACAATATTAAGTTTGGGTGATAGTTTTAAATATAATTATAATAGTGTGTTCTATGCACTTGGTGAATTATTCAGGGCATGTCTTGAGTCAAGTGTTCTTTGAAAAGCCGGTGTGATAATGATTAATAAGAAGTGATCTTTGCCCTCTGGGATCTCACAATCTGGGAGACAGAGTCAGGGCTTGCTTACAAGATTTCACATTTACCAAAGTGGTATTTTGATAGAAAACTCCTGTTCATGGTTTATAACACAAGTTTCTGCTTAAAGATTTCAGGAAATACGGATCAAGCGGGATAGCTGAATGGGACCTAAAGATATAACAAATTTTTAGTGGTACATGCAGTAAACAGTTTCAGTCAGAAATATCAGAATATCCAACAGCATAATTATAGTAGTGAGCTAGTAAATATGCTTCCAACTAGATTTAAAAGAAATTTTACAGCAAACTCATTTTAATAGTAAAAGTATTGCAAGTCAGGCCCCAGTTACTTAATTCACCAGCTCATCTATGTTATCAGGAGCAACGGTTCATTGCATAGGTCAGCTTGACCTAGCTAAGGGACATCCTGATTATGGGTCAAGCATCATTCCTGGGTGCTCAGTATGGTGCTTCCTTAAGAGATTAGCATTTGAATCTGAATAAGGAAGAGCCCCCTTCCCCAGTGTGGGCGCACACAATCTCATAGGTGCAGGGCTGGAGATGGAAAGGCATCTGTCCTTGAGAAGGAAGAGCTACCTTCCCCTTTCCTCATGGATCAAAGCTCCTGGTTCTGTGTCTTTGAACTGCAGAACTTAACAGGTTCTCAGGCTTTCATCTTCCACTCACCAGCCTTCCAAGCTCCACAACTTGCAGACAGCAGGGAGTAAGACTTCGGAGACTCCATAGCCACAGGGGCCAATCCTCTTAATAAATGTCCTCATGTATGTACATGTATTCTATTGGGGTTGTTTTCTCTGAAAAACCATGAATAATACAGCTAAGAACCAGGCCTCTGTTGCTCCGTTTTTAATTTGGTATGGTAGTTCTCAAGGTAGTCATCAGAAGCATGCACTGAGTTTTACTTCTATTTCTGCTCATTATAACATACTTAGGCTGATATATGATCCTACGGTCATTATGTATTATTTGCCTTTGGTCACTTACCTGCGTAAAAAATGTCGAGATTTTGCAACCATCTCATCCAGTGGGTTAGAGGAATAGGTAGAAGATGGATAGTCAGGCAGGGCAAAGGAACTGAAAATGTCTCCAGGGAAGTCTGAAGCTTCTCTGCGAGGGATGCTGGGGGCTGTGATGTGCTGCGCACAACTCCAGTGACTGTGAGCGCTTGCTGCTTTAGAGGGCAGAGGCCAACACTGTTATGAGCATGGATTGGTTCCCAGATTAGCAAGTAATACTGTAAAACATATTTTTATTTTCAACTAGAAGCAAGAGTATTATATATTGCAAAATATATGGGGCCTATACATGTACATATACTCAGGTCTTTCATATACAGAAAGAGTATGTGTACACACTTCTAAGTAAATACAAAGAATTTGCTAGATCTGTGCCCTCCCCTATAAAGATAATATGGAGGAATTCATCTTTGTTTTAAATCAGTCATCATGTGAAATATATTGTATTTTTTTCACTGCTTTGAGTTAGAAAAGTAAAATGAGAAAGCACAGGTCCTCCAAAGATACTCACTCTCAAAAATATGTTGACTTCTACTTTTTCTTTATTACTTTAAGTTTATTAGATAATAAAGTAGTTATGTAAGAAGAAATCATTATTTTGGAATACTTCTAGAATTTCTTAATTTCCTCACTTCAGTATAAAATTATATTGATAATTTGACTTTTTAAAAAACAATTCTGGGTTATATATTTTAGATGTAATAAATTCCAGTTACACAAATCATTCACCTCTAAGCACAGCATTTAAAATGGACTGATTTTTGCCCGATCTGGGATGGTACATATTATCCAGGAGCCATTGTTCTTCCTGTAAGATAGTTTTGTTCTGACTTTGATCCTCAGTTAATTGAACTTTTTCTTTAATGCATTTCCTTCTAGTGGTATAAATCACACTCTTTATGTAAATTAGTTAAGATGGAAATTTAGACCACAAAATGAAACAAAATATAAATATAGAGCTTTTCAGAAAATGAGAATGCTTGTCCATGCATTTTGCCAAATAAAATCTACATATTGGAAGACTTTCCATTGTGAATTGCTGACTTGGAAATAATAATTAAAATGTTCCCCATGACTAAAATAAAAATACAAAACAATGATAATTCTAATATAAATGATTTACACATAAATTATTTGTTCCTTGTTGATGTCAGGTAGATGGATGTGAATTTCATAAACAGACATGGTGAGGAAGTTCCTGAGGAGCTAGATACCCACGCATTGATCTGCAGTATGTATCCCCTTGCTGAGACAAGTACAATTCAAATCTCTTTCCATTACCCAAAAGGACATTGAACTGAAAGAAAAATGTCCTAAGGCAGAATGCAGAATGCTTCCCTTACTTTGCTAAATACTCCCTTGCTTGTCAGATATTTTATCTTTGTAGTAAAGATTTGCTGCATATGCAGTTCCAATTATTTTAAGGTCAGAGACTCCATGGAATTAGCTTCAGTCCTACCTGAGCTGTAGCCAAAGTTCAAGCTTCTTTGTGTGTGTGCTGGCACAGAAAGAAGGAATAACATTCACTGCAGATTCTAGTGTTCATAATATCATACCCACAGTTCAGTTCGCAATGTTGTCAGATACCTTGCCTGCGTGTGACTTAGAGTTTGGAGCATAAGTCTTCTCATAAACGCTAGGCTCATTTCAAGATAATTTTAGCCTCATTTATTATAATATTCTAATGCATTCTATCTTCAGATGTTTCCCAAGTTGGATTTCTACAGTAGCTAAACTATTACCATGGTAGTGGTAACTATAAGGTCTCTTCATGATGAAAGAGAGAAAGACAGAGACAAAGAGACAGAGAAACAGAGAGACAGAGAGCGAGACAGAGACAGAGACAGAGACAGAGACAGAGAGACAGAGAGACAGAGAGACAGAGAGAGAGAGAAAGACAGAGGCAGGGTGGAATTGTTTTGGATGGGGATAATAAAGAACAAGGTCATACATTATTCCCATTGAAAGTTAAGTATATTTTATATTTAAGTAAAATTTAATTTCTTACAAAAGTCTGCTGAAAGCAGGTAATCAGTGATGTTATATATGAAGCACCTAATAGATAAATTCTGTAACTGCAGGAAATGTAGGCAGAGCATGCATTGAAGACTGCTAGCATTTCTCATACAAACATTCCCTGAGCAGGTAGGTCAGCTACTGAGATCACTGGGACAGTCAATAAAATTGAAAGGACATTGGAAGTACAAAAGAGATTGCTTTAAAGAAATTCTGATTACTTCAATTACCTAAAGACTCTTACAAAAAAGAAACATATAATAGTACAATATTTCCTTGCAATGGTCTAAGATAAACTAGTAGTGTAAATGGAATAAATTAACATATATATTATAATATTTTTAGTCATGGGAATAAGTAGTTTGGGGAGGTATAGAATACATACCAACTTCCTATTTATCTCCCTTCTATTTTGCTCTTTATTTGTATGTTTATATATACTTTGCATTTCTCATAGGAGACACCAAGCAATAGTTGAGTTTATGTGTGTCACTTTTTTCACTTAATATTATATTCTCAAGTTGTATCTATTTATTTATGAATGCCTCAAGCTTATCTCTCTTATGGTAGAGTAGTACTGTGTTGTGTATAAATACCAAATTTTCCTTATCTACCCATCCGTTGATGGGCATACACAGTTTCCAAAGTCTAAATATTATAAATTGTGCTTGGGTTTGCATGTATCCTGTTATATGATGATTTTAACTACTTTGGGAAGGGGGCTGGGGATTTAGCTCAGCGGCAAAAGCGCCTGCCTGGCAAGCGCAAGGTCGTGAGTTTGGTTCCCGGTACCGGAGAAAAAGAAAAAAAAAAAAAAGAAAAAAGAAAACTACTTTGGGAAGACACTTGAAGGAGGATGCTGGGTCAAACGCAATTTGTACTTTCAGTTTGGAGGAGGCTCTTTACATTGATTTCCATAGTGAGTGTACTAGTTCACATTGTAAACAGCAATGTAGAAATTTTCCTTTAACCTCATACCCATCAGCATTTGTTATTACTACGTTTTCTGGTGACAGCCATTCTTTCTGGGGTAAGATGGTATCTCCCTGTAGATTTAATTTTCGTTTCCCTGACAGAGAGCAATGATGAGCACCTTTTCACGCATTTTCGGCCATTTGTACTTCCGAGTAGTGTGTATTCACTTCATTTGCCCATGGTTTCCTTAAGTCTTTTATTGGGGGGGGGGGGTCAAATAGTTTGTTTTATTTAGATATTGTTGATATTAACCCTCATCCATGCAATGGATGGCAAAAATATTTTCATGTTCTGTAGGTCATCTCCTCAATCTGTTGGTTTTTTTATTTGCTATGCAAAAAATTTTAATTTGATATGATCCCATTTGTTGATTCTCAGTGTCATTTCTTGTGCCATTAGGGTTCTGTTTAAAAAGTCCTTGCCTATGTCTATATCATAAAGAGGTATACCTATTTTATCTTCCAGCAGATTAAATGTCTTTGGTTTAATATTTTGGTGTTTGGTCCATTTTGGTTTTACTTTAGCGTATGGTGAAATATATGAGTCTAGACTCATTCTTCTGCATGTGGATATGCAACTTTCCCAGCACCATTAGTTTTAGAGGCTATTTGTCCTCCAGGGAATATTTTTGGCTCCTTTTTCAAAAGTCAAACCGCTGTATTTGTCTGAGGTTGTTTCTGCTTCTACTGTGTTGCATTAGCTCATATGCCCATTTGCGTGCCAGTATCATGCTGTTTTTATCACTGTGGCTTTATAGTGTAATCTCAAGTCTGGGATTGTGGCGCCATCTGCCTTACTTTTGTGACCCAAGATTGCTTTTGCTATTCTGGGTTCTTCTTGATTCAGGATAAATCCTAAGATTGCTTGTGTAACTCTGTAAGAAATAATGGTGATATTTTGATGGGTTTTGTGTTAAATCTGTACATCAATTTTGGAAGTATAGCCATTTTCATTATGTTCATTCTGCCTGTCCAGGTGCAAGGGGCAGCTTTCATTTTCTGATGCCTTCTTTGCATTACCTTTTTCAGAGTGACATAATTTTCACTATAGAGTCCTTCACTTTTTTAGTTTGGTTAATGTTTAAGTACTTTTTATGATATTGTGAGTGTCATTGTTTTCCTAATTGTTTTTTCAGCAAGTTTATTATTAACGTATTAGAATAATGTTGATTTCTGTGTGCTTATTTTGTATCCCACTACACTGCTAAATTTGCTTTTCAATTGAAGAGTCTTAGGTGGAGTTTTTGGTCTTGTTAGTAAAGAATTCTGTCATTTATGAACAATTTTATTTTGACTCTTTCTTATTCGCATCTTACTTCTCTCTTTGTTCTGATCACCCTAGATAAGGATTTGAGGACACTGTTGAGCTGAAGTGGTGGTAGGGACATCTCTGTCTTCCATTTTGTTGTGTTTTTTCTATTGTTTGATATTTTACTAATACTTCTTTGCAACCTTATTGTTCCTCCTTTCTAAGTCCATAAAGTGAGTACATTCTACAGTGTTACCTTAGTGATCTTGAATTACCTTAGTTTATGTTAGAAAGACATATTCCTTCTGATTTCAATGGAGAGCATTGCCGAATATTGTAATCTAAATTGAAAATTATTTTCTTTCAGGACTTGAAATACAGCACTGTGTTTTCTGCTGAGCCTTACAGTTTTTACTGAGAAACCAGCTGTTATTCCCTTGGGTCTGCCTTTATAAGAAATTTGTTCCTTTTTTCCCCCACCTGTAGCTTTAATATTTCTTTTCTTTTCTGCATTCTTGACATGTTACCTAGAGGATTTTGTGGGAAGGTGCTTTTCTGGCGGCGACTGGGGTTCTAAATGCCTACTGTGTCAGGGTATCCACAGCTTCTTAAATGTTTGGAAAACTCTCTGCTATTATTTCACCAAGTTAATTTTCTGCGCATTTTTCCTATATTTTGGTGCCATGAATTGATCTTCTATTTGGGTCCCAGAGACTCTGCATGCTTTGTTCACAATTGTTTCTACTTGTTAAAGGATTGTGATCATCCATCCACTTAATTCTCACATACTGAAATTCTTCATTCTGCTTCACTGTTTTTATTTTGTGAGGTTTTCCCCTGACTTTTTTATTTGTCTTACTGAGCTCTTCATTTCCAAGATTTCTTTTTTTTTTTTTTTTTTTTTTTTTTTTTTTTTTTTTTTTTTCCAAGATTTCTGTTTGTATGTTTTCTTTTAAATTTTAGAATATTCTCTCTTTACTGAACAGCTTCTTTGTACCCTGCACTATTGCCCTTATTTCCTTCAGGTGTTTATTTGTAGTCTTTTGACAAGCTTGAAAATTATTATGATTGCTTTTCATTTGTTGTCTAAAGTGTTGTCCACTTCCGCAGCATTGGAAGAAGTTAATACAGAAGAAATTATTTTTGGAAGACTTGGTTCGCTGTTTTCTCTTATTTCTTAAGTTTCTCCAAAGACGCTTGGGAACTGTTGGAGTGGATATTCTCTCTCTCATCTGCAAGGGGCTTCCAAAGGGGCTGGATGCAGCTGATGATGTCTTCTGGTAGGTGCTCTGTAGATAATCCTCTAGTTGCTCCTTACAATGCATTCTGACCAGCTAAGGGTGTGAATGCAGAGGAGAAGGGGAGGGACTGGGAGACAATGAGAGATAGAGATGCGGAAAGACTAACGTGGAAGACAGAGTATAAGCCAGGAGCAAAGCAACAAAGGAACAGGGGCAGGACAGCAAAGGGAAGTAGCAACGCTCAAAGTACGTTGCAGGCATGTACGAAGGTGAAAAGGAAGCCCATTATTCTGCATACCTAACCTGTGGAAATAACCATCTCTCCTGCTCTTACCAGTGGGTCACTGATACGTCAGACATTCTCAACTAAAACTGAGACAAAATTTCATGTCACAAAAAAGGAATTCTCATCATCCACTATGACCTCCTTCCTCAGATGTGTTTCAGAGAGGCATGTCATCCATCAAAACACCTTCTATTTTAGGGAAAATCCAATAGAAATAAACAGGTTGTAAATGGAGACTTTGTGGAGAAGGTAGAGCTGCCCTTAAAAATAAATAGAAACAATAACAAATATTTTCAATGTATTTTTATTTAAAATATTTCCAAAATTCTCAATATCATTCTCTGACCAACTTTTCCAAATGCTGGGTCCCCAGCCATAGAACATACTCAAGTCTTACCTCATGAGACTCCTGAAACTGGAAAGAAAAAGCCTCCCTTCTGCTAGCCAGCTTAAATTGGGAACCTATCACTGTACAATGACAGTAGTGAAGGGGGTACTACGCCATGACTGGAATCACTGTCCAGCGCTCATGTAGCCAGAGGGAGGACTACACCCTTCCTCTTACCAGCTGCAATTGTGTGTTTAAATAAAAATGGGCCAAAAACACATTTGAGACACCAATAATAAATAACAATGCCACATTTTGAGGTCTTAAAATAGAAATAAGCCCCTACTGCAAACTGAGAATTCTTATTCTAAATGTCCCAAACAAGGCCAACTCTGAAGAAATCAGGCATTAACATCAAGAAATAAAATGTTGATTCTTAACCATTTTCAACAAGTATTTTAAATTCTATTATGCATAGATTTATACTTTCTTAATTTAAACTTTTTAAATATTAATATTTCTGTAATTTTCCTTTACAGGTGTTTGTTCTCTTATTTCATCTAAATTAGAAAGGTCCGGCCTGCAATTGTAGGACCTTAACTCTGATCACAGCTTTGTGATTTAAATAATATGCTTTATCTATCTTATCACTAATTTTTCTTCATTCTGCCTAGCACCTTTTAATCCTGTAAGGAGAATAGATATTGATTAATTAAATTAAAGGGCAAATTTGAGAAGCTCAGACCTGACCGATATATAGATGTCACTAACTAAATTATATATTTGCAAGGCCTTTGTGCATATTTTAAAATTATACTTAGAATCTGTGTTAATCAGTGTGTATCCTGTCCGATCAGTGCAATTACTATTATTCCTGCCACTATAACATTTATTTTATGTATTTACAAGTGGTATTGTATTATTTTAATTTGTAGAAGGTTTTCTTGTTCATTTCTTGTCTAGGCAGTGATCTGTAGTATTCTTGGCTTGACAAAAAAGAGATTTACTGTTATTTTATGTAAACTTAAAATATAAAAAATCTCCAGAAAATTAAAATCAAGCCCTTGAATTTGTTGTCTAATTTTAATCTACTAACTATGCAAATTATTCAAGAAATATTTAAACAGAACAGAAATGCAAAGCTGAGATGTAAATGAGTAACATGTTATCAGTCTCCATCAGAACAAGTAACTGTCACTTGATTTTCAGCTGTATCCTTATTTCATTTAATAGAAAAAGATGAAATGAGAGAGAAAACTCAGCATGATTAGCACAATTATAAAGAATCATTTTGTTTTACCAAAAAACTTCATGTCACAATATAGCATGTGTCAACTTTTTTTTAAAGAACAGCAGTTTTTACAATTACTAGACCTCCAGTTACACAAGTACCTCTGCGATTCTTGATAAATAATTTATGAAGACTGACTGAGAAAGAACAGACAGTGGGATATGTGAAAAACTGAAAATGTACAAATGCTCCGTAATTGCATCTGGGTGCCACCAGAACTGTCTCAAGACAACATGGCACAGCGAATATTTTAAGACAGCAATCATTTTTCTAACCTGTGAGGAAATATCAGCACTTTCTGACCATAATATTCAAATGCATAATCAGGATAAATAGACCTTATTATGACTTCCATTCTGTTTAAATTAGGTCAAGAAGTTGCTTAGGTAAGCCAGAGGCACAGATGATCAGAAAGCATTATAAAATTTCATTGACCTACAGAGAAGAGGTAGCACTATCAGGAGACATTGAATAATACATTAAAGGTGTGTGTCCATGAAAATTAGATTTCTACACTTTGAGTTTTATTTTTAGAGCTATGTGCAGGAACATAGTTGTATAGCTTGGTAAGGTAAAACATTACAATTATAAAGAATATACTCTTCCTTATTGATTAATCATTGATTGGACCACACAGGGTAGTTATAAGTCATTCATCAGTCTATGTCATTTCCTCTCACACTCTACAACATGATGCTTATGTCTTAGATTTGAGTCTTTAAAAGTTAGATGTTCTAAGTCATATCTTCCACTTGTCTTTTTCCCCATTTCTCTCAAACAAAGACAAATTTCAGTAAATAATTTTTATATTATAAAAACATGCATTTAAAACTCGAGTTATATGCCTGTCATTTAGAGCTGTATTTTCTGCAATAATACAGATATTATTATCTGTATTATCTTGTATTATCTGCACTCTTTCCTTCTCTCTTCATATGACAATCAAGAATTCTTTATCAAGTAGAAATATAAACCTTTGTACAAAGTAATGTGGCACATTGTCATTTGGGAGTTTCAATTAGTTCATAGCCTGATTATAGGTATTAATTTCTTTTTCAATTTAAACAGACTAAATTAAGTTTTTATCTTTTGCCCTCCAGCAGGATCTTGAAGAAGTGATGGGAACAGACACACATTTTATTAAAAAGGCTCACGAAAGGCTTGTACATCGAATAAACAGATGTAGGTGAGTAATGTTACCCTGCTACCATTGCAACTTGTTCATGCTGAAGAATTTGGTTAATGGGTGATAATAATTCCATACATATAATATATATGTATCAGATATATATTTATAAATATCTAACATTTTGCATTCAGTGAGATTTTTAAGCTTCAAGATCATAGAAGCAGCTAACCTTTAAATAATGTCCAAATATAAATCTTAATAATGGTCAAACACTAAAGAAGGAAAATAAGTGGGTGGTGAAAATGTTTTCCTAATATGCAATTTCATGTCCCCTCTCTTGTAAGATGTGAAAATGTTTTCCTAATATGCAATTTCATGTCCCCTCATGTCCCCTCTTTCTGTAACTGCAAGTCTTTTTCTTGTTGATATTCATATCTGTATTTCATGTATTTTCATGGGAAACAGACACATCCTAGGAAAGGAAAGAGGTTCTAGGAAGCTAAAGAAAAATTCAAAACCAAGGGGCTTATCACTTTTTCACACTGAGACGCCTATGCAAGAAAACGAACTAGAGGGAGCATGCTTACAGCTTGCAGCTTGTGATTGGGAAGTATGTTAAGGATACCACTTCCGGGGTGGGTGAGGAAGAAACAGCTGGTTCTGTCACACTCCCTGGGGTGGCCTCCTGAGACACACGACTCCACTCAGGCACTCTGAGCTAAGTGCCTTTTGCCAACAGGGACCTTAAGGGAAAGAAAGTTTTCTGCAGAATAATTATGATAAACTAAGAACATTTTGCCTGTCTTTAGTGAATAACACAAAAGATCATTTTGATTCCTTCAATTATAAGACCAAATAAATTATCTTGATGGTGAGTTGCATTTTTTATTTTTCCTGAATACGTTTCTGAAATCTGGGGAGTATAGGCTCATGCCAATTTTTCCCCTTGTTTTATTCATTATTTTCTGGTAATAAAAGAACTTTTGGGGACCTAGGAAAATTGTCACCAAACTAGCATGTAAAAATTCACAAGCACAACAAATCCAAAATGGCTCTGTTAATATATTAGAATCATCAGTATACAGTTGAATATTTATTTAGCCTTCCAAGTGCTTGACATTCTTTGTGTTATAATCTTATCACCATGCCTGAAAGGAAAACAATGTCTAATACATCTTACAAACTGTGAAATCAGGATAAATACATAGAATGAGTATCATTCAACATTGAGATTTACTGCGGGGACAACTGCATGAGTCTAAGTGAAAGTAACTCTAAACAGGGAAAGAAACGCTAAGAAAGTGCTTTCAAAGAATATCTGCCGAAGTGTCCAGTTGGATCTTCTGCCAAACGCAAACATCAAAGCCAAAACAGCCACAAAAAGCTCTCCTCTTAAGGGTTACTGAGTATATAAAATTAAAAATAACTAGAGACCTTGTTGATCGTTGAATAGAAAGATAAACTTGGAAACCTAAAATGGAACTTGAAAGAACTCTTTTACTCCATCAATCCTCAAATCTTGGACAGTGTCCACAATGTCTATCTCCTTAATTTTGATTTAAAGTGCTGTATTTCCAGGAGAGGTTTATAGTACTTTACTGTAGCTCTGTTATCAGGATAAATTCACTGAATGACTAGTGAATCGAAACTAGGGCCAAGGATGGAACTCACACAGGTGTGCTCTCTACTGAGGACAGGAGCAGCGGGGGAAGAAGAAGTGGGGACCATCAGACCCGCCCAAGTTAAAGATGTCCAGACGGATCTGTTCAGTGTGAGGACCACGGAAGCAACATGGAAAGCACCAGGGAACTTATGCTGTGAGAGATAACAGAGCATCAAAAAGGAAGATGAGGCTATGATTTAAAACATATAGTTCACACTTGACCTGATTGATCTGTCCTTACACTTTACCGAAACATGGTTCATGGAAATCTTCTCATTGTGTTATGCTTCACCAGGCACATTTTGCTGCTGCCAGATGATTATTTTTGTCCACAAGACAGTGCACGGTAAGGTCTTTTATTTTGTACTCCTCTTCCTAGAACATCATCCTCATCATTTCCTTTGTGCTTGTGGTAAGCCAGATTCACTTCTCTAGTTAACGCCTTCTGTATACATTACAAGACATGCTTAGAACAACAGACCTTTCTCTCAAAAGTCTTTGCAAAGTTTACAGAATAGTTATCTCTTTCTTACTTGACAGACTCATCCTTGTTAAATAAATTCTATACTTAAACATATCGTTTTGGTTTTAAATAATGCTCACATAAAGATGACAGCAGGAGCTGTAAATTCTATTAAGATATTTTGCTTTTTTAGAAAATTAATTATTATATCTTTTTGAAGAAATAAGTAAAAATTGCACATGACTGTTCATTAACAATTGAAAACACAGGCTATCCATTCTGGGGGAAGAACTGACAAACACATGAATACATTTACTGCTAGAGTAATATGGTTTTATGCTTAATTAACTTGGAAATCTAAAGTATTGTCATATGTCCTTATAGGTGTGTAGCCTCTAAAAACATTTTTCCTTAAAGTTAATATTTTGCTCAATCACTTCCTCGAGTTTTTCTTTTGTACACGAAAGATGATATACAGTATCCATTCTATCTATGGCAGAGTATAACACAAAGGACATTTCAAGCACTATAATGCTTTTGGAGATAATGCAAAACTTTTAGAACAGCAATACAGAAAATATGTAAGACGATTAAATGAAAACACACACATACACACACACTCAATCCCAGGAGAAACATATTCAATGGATGAATCAATTATGCTTAAGTAAATTTCATTACTACATCCTGCCAGGGCCTAAATTATTTGTTAAAGGAATACTTCCAGACAATTGCATCATTCTATGGATGTGTGTCCCAGTTATATAAAAGTTTAATGCTACATCTAAAAGCAAATTCAACTGAGCTATTGTCCCAAAAACATTGCCCTGCCACTTAAGAATGACTAAAATGTGTTTACAAAATGTTACACATATTTCTGTCACTGAAAAAGAGTAAAGTCTTGTGAGTATATTCTGTACCTCAAATTTATTTTCTCTGCAGTCTAAGACACTTCTAAAATACAACTCAGCACAGCTATGTATATCATAGTTCTAAGAAAGATGCTGAATGTAACCCAGAAAAAAGATATTTCAAATGACATTCACTTTCATTTAACTGTTTCTAAAGTTTCTATATGAGATGCTATTTCCTGTAAATAAAATATTCAGTGTAATCTTTGATATTTATTTTATGGTTATTCATTAACTTCTTATAAGGACCTGGATCTAGTTAGTGTAAGTTCATGACCTCATGGTAAATTCAGTAAGTCAAAGAAGACAGACTCTTTCTGTTATAAATAGCGAAGGTCACAAATCTACTACGCTTCACCAAAGAAAGGAAAAGGTATTTAGACCCTTTGCAGCTGTCTGAAAATTGTATAAATGTCTTTAATATTAATGTGCTTTCCTTACTTTTAGTATTCCTTGGAGAACCTAATACCAGAGGTCAGTTCCGCTGCTTCTAAAATGAAACACAATCATGTTAAATGTTATATAAAACTATGTCTTTTTTGCCTTTTCCCTCTTGATACAACCAGAAGGCAAACTGCAGCATACATACTTCCTAAAGCATAAGGACAGTCACCAACATAGGGGAACTGACTGTGAATAGTGTCATTTACAATTATATTACTATGAAGCTGTAGCCCTTTAACAGTATTACTATAAGAAAGTCATCATATAAAAAACACAACATAACATATGCCTGATAAGAGTGTGTTAATAAAATAGTAAATGAAAAATTCGAGTTACTATAAACTAAAGGATATATTTTATAATTATTATTATGATATTTCCTCAAAAGCTTAAATCATGCATATAATTACTTCTGATTTTCATTGTTGTCTTTGTGGTCTATGGTTGATTTCCCTAGTTTATTCTATGCAATAGGATAGGTAAACATTAGATAAATAGGTTAGCAGAATACTTATTTAGACAAATTTCCTATTGCCTGGCCATAATACCCCAAACCCACAACTTGAAGGAGAAGAGGTTTAATTTAGCCCATGGTTTAAGTGGGTGAAATCTGTTGTCTTCTGGTTGCAAGGCAAAAATTTCGTGGAGAAAGAAAGTGATAGAACAAACATGCTTAGTTTGTGATGCCCTGGAAGAAAAGAAACAGTACCAGAGGAAAAGAAATGAAGGATCAGATAGAGTGTCCAAGACCAAGCCTCCATGACCCACTCAGACACACAAAGTTATGTTTTACTAATCTCATTGGAGGGTCTCAAAGCAACAAAGTTCACACAATTTAACTTTACCCCTATATTTCACTCCTTGTCAACTTGATAATAAGACAAATCTATTTAAACCACACCTAATCTCCAAGTGAAAGCAGAAACAGGTTTATAATTCCAATGAACATTCTACACCTATCTGTGTACAGCCAAAAACAGCACAACCCATTACGCAAAGCCTCAACAGTTCTAAAATTTTCAAGAAGTTTATCTCAATATCTCATTTTAGACTCAAGGCAAACTTTTATCCATGAACTTCTGTAAGCATTAAAAATATCTTACATTCTCCCAAGGGACAGTAGTACAGAATAAATGTTCCCATTCCAAAAGGGAGTGACAGGGGCATAGAAAATAACTAGAACAAAGAAAAATCCTAAGCAAGGCAAACGTTGAGTCTTACAGCCCCATGTCCAACATCCGGGCCATATGCTCATGAAATATGAGTTCCAGATTGCTTGAGAGGCCCCACCCCTTTGTCCTTGGTGGGCGTATCTCACAAAGCTTCTCTCCTGGGCTCTGCTCTTTGCCTCTGCTCGAAACCTGCACCTTTCCTTAGCAGAAAGTCCATGTTCTTGGCATCTCTCACATCCTGGGGTCTCCACTGCACTTTCTACTTCATTCCTACAGCTTCATACTCTGCCCTCTCAGAGTCTACTTGCCTGGCTCACAGGTCTTCCTGTGAATTCAGAGTGGAAACCCCAATGAGTTCACAATTCTTGAATACCAAGAAAAGGTGCATCACAAGGAGAAAGCCAAAATCTGGTTCGGTGGAAAATCTGGCCCCTTGGACCATGGATGCAGCAGTCTCTGAGTGCTTGAATGGGCCGGCAGTGAAAAGAAGCACAGGGAATTCCCTAGCAGGCCCCTCTGAAGAGGTAGGTCTAGAGGCTCTCTTACTGAGCCTGGGATGGCAGAAGTTTGCAGATTCTTGAGATGCCCTCAAGGAATCTTCTATGTCCCTGTAAAAAGTACTTGATTCCTTTGTAATGGCATTTGTTCTCCATCAACCACACCATCATTGCCACCAAATTTACACGTGTTTGATTTTGAACCACAATTTAAGTTTCTCAAAAATTTTTGCTTTGCTTTTGGCCCCAGATTCTTACTATAAATCTGGCTAAAAGCAGCCAGCAGTACTCCTACATCATTGGTCTGTCTTGAAATTATTTCTGCCAATTCAGTTAGCCCCTATCCCTTAACTTCAACCTCCTCCTTCAGGACATAGACAAAATATAGAGAATTATTTTTTGCCAGAGTGAAGCATACACTTCTTTTAGTCCAGTTGTCAGTGAAGTCCTTGCTCCCAACTAAAACTCCATTGATCCTGGATTTTATTATCTGCATTCCTATACAGAACATGGTCTTCTGAGCTCTGATCAGTGTCACCCATCATGCTCTGCTTAGAGCATCTGGGACTATTCTATTCCACATTGCCAAGCCTTTCTCTACTCCTGCTGAAAACCATTTCCAAAGACTTCTAAGCCATATGCTTCAGCCACAGCTGTACAGCCGCAGCTACACCATGTGGTAATAACAACTTTCTGTATGCAGCAGCTGAGGAGCAGTGTCTGACACCCACAATTTAAAGGAGTAGAGACTGAATTCAGACATTGGTTTCAAGATAAGCAGGCTCTGGTTAGTAGCTCCAAGGCAGAAGCACTGTGGTGGAAGGGTATGTCAGAGCAGACGGTCCATGCTGGACCAGAAGCTGAGCAGGGATTGAGTGCCAAGGAGAAGGGGTGAAGTGACTGACATCTTACTCAGGTTCTCACCCCCATGAACCACAGACACACTCAGAGAGGTGCTTTAATAGTTCTCTTAGGGATCCTAGGTCAAGTTGACAAAAATGAAGCTTAACCCCTGGAATAGTTACAGAGTGATAGATGCAGATATATACTGTGATAAACTCTCATTTAGCCAATCAGAAATACTTGCCTGCTATTGGGTACCGCAAGCAATATGGGAGATATTGGACTTATATGTGATTGGTTCAATTAGCATCATTATCTGGGACACTTTTCCCTCTATGTCTAAAAGTAGTGCTAGCATCAATAATTAGGCTTAATGTGGAAAACATTGTTTATTAATTTATGAACAAAGTTTTTAGTGATTTTATTTTAAATTGAAGAGAATATTCCTGTGTTGAAAAGTTTCAATTTCTAATCAGGATAAAGAGAATAATGCATTCCTAAAATTCATATGAATAGGAACATTTTGTTGACATTTAATCTATGCAAATTATAACAGTTTAATTGCTATTATTCACTGAAAAATGTTTCCACTGACCTATAAGAAATTAGCTTGAGTTTAGTTTCAACCTTCCTCTCACATGTTTAGTGATAAACACTTATTTTACTTATTTTTACTAATGCTAGAAACAAACTCTATCACCATACATACATCTGTAAAATGAACATTGACATCAATATGAAATTATACTTGCTCTCAAAAGACTGTAAGATATATGGGTAGATATTTTACTACACTTGCTGAGATAGTTATAGTAAGAGCAGAGAGAATTCATTGATTGTCACTGATGATCAGATACTTGTCTAGTCTGGAATACTCAAAACAATTCAGATGAATCATAATGATGCCTCTTATATATAAATGAATTGCGGGTCCAGTGGTGTAAGTAGGTTACTAGTATTAACAAGAAATAATGAAATTTAACATCCGAAATTGAACCTGATATTGTGGAATCAATTCTTCCTGGCACTTCATAGCTGTAGCATAACCACTTGTATTTTGTGTGCGGAAAGCTGGAGCATACATTGTGTGCATGTGTAGCAAGAGATCACAAGGACTTGAGCTATATAAGATTAATAATAAATTCCATTTTATATTGAGAGTAGTCACTTAGAGAACTGACTAAATTGAACAATCCTATAGTATGAATTCCAGTGATATGTCCACTTTTGTGAAAATCATTTAATTTTAAATATATTAATATCTGAGACAGGGAAAATAGATTAGCCCACCAAAGTGTAGAATGTATCTCAGCTAGAAGTTCCAAGCAATGTTTAAAACACATATTAAAAAGAAGGAAAGACAAGTCCAGTTCTTCAGCTGGTCTCATAGAGTCTTTAAATAAACTCTGAACACTGATGATTGCTGGTGACAATGACAACCATTCCCTAGGGAGTAAATTATTGAGAGAGAACAGAAAATCATCCACTTATTCTTCAAAATTAGTGAGAGGTAAATTGTCCAGGAGGGAGGGAAGAATAAAAATAGCCACGCATTGACAAAAGAGCTTCTAGCCATATATATATACTCTCACAAGTATCATATAGATAGAAACATATAAAAAGGGGGATTTTAAAGTCATGTATTCATCATCAGTGTATATTAATTTACTATGGGGAAGAAACTAAGGTTCATTTCATGGTCTCCCAATAAAATATTTAAAGGCAGAAATAAAGACAAAAGTCATAGAAGCAAAAATAGATATTAGAACAAAAAAAGGAGATAAAATTAAGGAAAACACAGCAAAATGTTTTCAAATTTTTGAGTCCTTTGACCCTAGAAAACTGGTTGTGATCTATAAATTTTGAATATCTGAGACTGAATTCACAGATACTGTCCTACAGTGGTCCAAAAATGTAAAAAAGAAGTGCTGAAAAAGTAAGCTATGGACAAACTCAAGCGAAGATAATTTTAATATACAGAGAAAAAGTATTAAGTGTAACATTACATTATCTGTTACTATAATACAGTAACTGAGGTTGACTTCTTTGGATTGGCCTCGAGTTAGATGGTGCATAGAAAAAGCTCATGCAGAAGAGAGAGCTCCCGTGTGAAGGTGGGAGCCCGAGCTTTCAGGCTGTCCCTCTTGACACCACATACTCTTGTGATAACAGACTCACAGTCCCTGGGGACCCACATTGATCACTTCATTGGGCAAGCTTTCAAACTTATAAACACTTCCCACTACCTGTGAAAGGTTTCAGGATCTTTCAGCGTCTCCACACTGGGGACTGGGGTTCCAACACACGAACCTTTAAGGGACATGTTCAAACCACAACCTAACCACAGAATACAACGATGACAATACATCGATGAATATAATTTCAGAAAGCGGTATTATTTGAGGGATAATCAACATGATTTCTTGGACAAGATTGTATCAGAACACAAAGCTATTCAGAAACCTAAATCCCCCATAAGTAACCTCATAGACTTTTCTCTACTTCGCCCTTACATCTGTATGCGATCTCACAAGATCAAAAAAATCAGATTACGAAGAAATCAGATACTTGATACCAAATACATCCTTTAATCTGAAGAAAGATGTGTAAATGCACTGGGACAAATAGGTCTCTCTGAATTTAGTAGTTCAATATACTCACCAGAAAGCTACAGAAACATTAATAAAGCTGCGAATTTGATCATTTTTAATCATTTGTGAACAATCTATTAATAGCACCCCAGAGATAACAAGCCATCATTATTCTCAGCCACCATTTTTCCAGCTTTATGGTCACAACTAAATGAAACAAAATTGTTGTAGAAGAACAAGTATATAAAAACAATTAGAAGCATCTGGCTGTATTATTCAAAGGAAAGTGGATTACTCAGTGAAAATAATAAATTCTATATTTAATTTTAATTAACACCAGCTTTCATCTTCCTACCCACATACAATTTTCAAGAACTATTTACTTGTTAAATTGTATATTTTAAGCTGAAATTATCAACAGGTTGCTCAAGTGCTTCTCTTAAAACTGGAAAATAATGTTAGGGTTCAGTATGAGTTGAATTTACATTGGTTACTGATTTATAAAGAAGAGAAAAATGATTGTAAGTATTGAACAATTTGCATAGTATACCAAAGTAATAAGTTGATTACAGAAAATTAATTTCATATTATGGTCTAATGAGACATGAACATTTACGTATCCTCTACTGTTTCAGTCTTAACAAATATTTCACATTTGTCTTTTCCCAAGTGCATCTTAACATTTTGCCATCCAAAGTCAAAATTTAAAACAAATAGTTTTACTTGAAGGATGAAATAGGAATTTCACAAGTTTGAGCCTTTCTGGAGAGACCCATTGAGAACTTGTTTCAAAATAAAAACCAAAGAAAAAGTTGGGAATAAAGGTGAAACGAAAGACTCTAGCCCCAACCACTAGTGCTAGAGAGAGGGAAAAAAAAAAAAAAAAAAAGAATGATGCAGACCCAGTGGCCCTGGGTTTTGTAAAATTCTACACAAAGTAACATTGACTTGTTAAACTAAATCCACAACTCAGTTTAAATTGTGGCATAAGTCAGTGCAGATTTTTTCAAATTTCATCACTAAGAGAAAGTAATTATTCCCCATGCACTGCTCTCCGTTGCTCCACTAGGCAATGAGATCTAAGAAATCTCAGGGCTTTGCTTTCTGCTCTGTTTGCTATGCACCTCTGGACCCATTTTCAGCCCTGGCTTCTATTATACTTTTATTTTTTATAAGAATGAAATAAGTCTTTTGACTTCATTTTTATGTATTTTCTTCCTTCTGTTAAGCAGAATAATTTGAGTTAGTGATAATTTTTCGAAAGTTTATCATGTGAATCAAATTGTACTATTGGATAACAAGGAAATTCAAATTAAAAAGGGAATTATTGCATATCAGCTTCACTTAAGGTACAAGTTAAGCTTTAATAACAAGTACAGAAACTAAAATGAGGGTTTGGGGATTTAGCTCAGCGGCAAAAGCGCCTGCCTGGCAAGCACAAGGTCGTGAGTTCGGTTCCTGGTACCGGAGAAAAACCAAAAAAAGAAAAAGAAACTAAAATGAGAAAAATTCTTCTCTCTCTCTCTCTGTCCCTCTCTCTCTCTCTCTCTTTTCTCCCCCCTCCCTCCCTCTCCCATTCAGACATAAACAATATACTTCAAAGTTGTATCGCAACACAAGGGCAGCTGTGCATCTTCACTCCTGATATCACGCAGTTGTTATTTTACATAGTTTAAACTACACTCTCCAACATCTGTCTGAGTCCACAGGAGGAAAAAAACCCAGAAAGCCACAGGAAATCATTATCTTGTGGAAGGAAAAATTAACAAGTCCTTTGTGGTTATTTTACTTTGAATCTAGCCATAAGACTAAATGTATATATATAGCTATAATATTAGTATATATCACTATAATAAAAACTAAGAAGTGATTAAAATAAGCAACATACCCAGTGGAAGAAGAGTGCGGATGATATTTATATTTCCATGGAGAAGAAGGGCATGGACACTAGAGTAGAATTGCCATCACTGCCGTCACTTTTCTCCCTGAAACTTTTCCCATTTCTCACTCGGGCTCTAGGCAGAATATCAAAGTGACAATACATTACGTGGAAAGTCTTTCGTTTTATAAATAGACATAGTGTGGCATTCCAGTACCACTGATTGGTAGCTGAATTCCTTCTCAAGTTACTTAAGGCTTGTGAGTTCCTACAGACTCATCTAAGAAGCTCTGATAAAATATCTAACTCAGAGGTTTCCTGATTTAGATACATATCTGTGACACTGTATTGCACATGGTAGTAAATGACATAGTTAGTATTACTAAAGAAATAACTGTAAACTGCTCTTAATCTACTTTTGGTGGTTGCTAGGTTGAACCCAGGACTTTGTACCTGCTAAGCCTGCTCTGTACCACAGAGCTATACTCCCAGCCTGGAAGTACTGCTGTAAGAATCTCACATATAATTTCTCAGAGAACCACTACCTGTTCGAAACAAAGATTAAAAAAAGAACTTCTCAACTGAAGGAAAAAGACCTAACTATGCACATAGTTCCATTTCAGTTAGATAGGCTGAGTGCGATAGTACAGATGAGGTACTAAAGGCATGAGATACTTCCTTCTCTGGATATATGCGTTTTAGTAAGTCATTTTTACTTGGAAAGCAGTGCCTTGGAAGTGAATTTGTTTTTTTCTGTTAATATTTGTTTTGGTTCTAATAATAAATAATGGAACAGCTTATAAAAGATTGTGAGAGTGGGAGTTACCTGCAGAATATATACTTGAATGGTTTTCTCCTGATGTGTCTGTTAGTTGCTATGGTGACAATCTGTTCAAGTATTTAATGAGAAAATAGTGTGTCTTAATTTTTTCCTCCTTTGAGTAACAGAATTTCTTATCTTGGTCTACAAAACTATGTCTACAATTTACTTTAGAAATTTGTCGACATTCTAAATCTTTACATGCAAATCATAAGTTTATGAGGCCTTCAAAATATAATTTTAATTCAAAATTTATTTTGCTAATATTGATTATAAAAGTGCCACAAAACATTTCATAGCCAAGCATTTTTCTAGAAAATATCCTTATAATTATTTTAAAATGTTTAAGTCATTTAGTCAACTATTATTTTTAAAATGAATATTTGGATACAATGTGCATTAACATGGTCATTCCTCTGATTGACATCTAGTGGACAGTATTGATAAAATAAAGACTTGCCTGAAGCAATGGATGGTGATACTTTGAGGTAAGCACTGACTTTATGCTTAGTCTCATAATTAATAGTTCAAATCTCTTAGTACTAATTATCTCATTCATAAGGTTTTTGATTCGATGTTATTTTTAAAATTACATGCAGTGCTATTTTGAGGTGATCATTTTAGCTGCTCTAAATAATGTGTTGTTTGTGGACATGATCATGTTGGAAACTACACTGCTCAGCAGTATTATTTTGCTGATACTATTATTAGTCATGTACCACAAAGTGGATAAAGTGGAAGGAAAAAAATGAGAAAAAATTTACATTGAAAAATTGCAATCAGTCCAAATGTCATCGCAATTAGAAGTTAGACTCTAAAATTTCCCCAGTCATCAAAATCATGGCTCGTTCTCTATTTCAAATTTTCTAACCCCATGTGGACAGCCTAGTATTGATAGTCAGCTTCTCCTCTCCGAGGCTGCCTGTTGTTCCTTCCTTCAAAGCAGTAGCATCTCTGCAGTCCCAGTGCTGCCCCTAGTAACCTCCACATCATCTCCTGGGTCGTCAATAAGATCATCCAGTTCAGTCATGTGTTCTTTGTTATTAACTTCCTTTTGACTTGGCATTCTTACCCTTCCACACTGTTATCTTCTTTCTACTAAATACAATTTAAATATGCTAGCATGAGACAGTCTGGCGTATACTATCAGTCATATTCTCTAGGTCTACTGTTTAAATTACATTAGTTTTTAAGTGGGAATGAGAATTATACTTAATTAGGTTTGTTATTGCTGCTACAACAAAGTACTTTGGTAGTCTATTAACAACAGAAATTTATTTCTTACAGCTGTTGGGCCTACAAGGTTGAAAAGCAATGAACCTGGAGATTGTTTCAGGTCAGGGTTCTAGGTTTCCAAGATGACACGGTTACTGTATTCTCACATGGCAGAAAAACAAGAGAATGACATGCTCATTCTAAAATGACAGAAGAGATAAAAGGACTATGTGGCTTTTCAGATTTTGTTAAGGACACTAATCTAATCCCAGAGGTTGGCAGCACTGTGAAGTAATCATTCTCTAAAGGCCCCAATTACAACCACTATAGTCAGGTCTAAGCACCAAGTCTAAGCTTTGCTAATAAAAAAATCACTCAAACAACAGCACTGCTTATTTCCAGGGTCTATGAGAGAGAAGGAAGTGCTCGTGATATTACACCAAAGATGGGAAAGAGTCAGTGAGTTGTTATATTTCTATCATCTTATTGGAGGTCTTTCTAAATTCTTGTAAACACAAAAACTGTGAGGAAACTTTCTGAATGACCAGCGCCTTCCCAGGAAAAAAATACCCCTAATTCTAAACATGGAGGTTGAAAAAATCAAAATTATTTACAAGACAAAGAACTGACAGTTTACATTTACATATTACTGTTTACAATAATGTGAAAAATTAAAATGAGAGATATATAGAAGGCTAAAATACACTTACAATAAAACATTACTGGGAGAAAATTAAAGAAATTCTAACTAAGTGGAGAGAAAAACAATATTTATGAATTAGAAGAATTGAAAGATATTTAGCTGCAAATTAATCTGTAGATTAATTGCACTAACAGTCAAAATGCCAGAAAATGTTATTTTAGAAATATACAATTAGACTCTTAAGTTCTTATGATGATTCAATGGAACTAAGATAGTTAAACTAATATTAAAAGAGATACACTGTGGCATAACATTACATAAGACAAGTCAATGTCTTGATAGTTTCAAAACCAAAGCATGGAACCTAACATAGTATTAAAAAACAGACACCCATGCATATGGGCAACAATTTTTGTAAAGTAAAAAAATAATTAAACTAATATAGGATAGTGTTTTCAACTAATCATCTAATAAAGATAGAAGAAACCTATGCAAATAATGAAAGTATTTTCTCCCCAATTTGTATCATACAAGCATGTAAATTATGATTTTAAATAGAAAATGATGGGGCCAGGGATATAGCTCAGTGGCATAAGTGCCTGCCTGCCAAGCGCAAGGTCCTGAGCTTGATTCCTGATACCAAAAATAAAAAAAGAAGAAGAAAGAAAAGAAAATGATAACATACCTAAAGTACAGTGTAACTGGAACCACTGTTAACACAGACAGAAACTTCTCAGACAGAAATTTTCTTAACTGATTGACAAGAAAATAATAATTGATAAGATAGATATGTGAAAATCCTTATGTCAGATAATTCAATAAAGACCTTTGTCAAGATTTTAAAACCCTCATAATGCAGCAATGCACCTTGAATTCCATAAAATATTTGCAAATGTTTCCACTGTCCCACAAGAAGATATATGGATTGCAAATAAATATACCAAAGGTTATTTCATGCTGTTAGTCGTTTGAAACATATCAATTAAAATACATTCTGCACATTTGTTAAAAGTACAGTTAACCAATAATAGTGCCTCACACATGTTTTTGTCATCTTGTGACATAACCATGGAAGTGTCAACACCCACATTTATTCTTTAGGATATTTCTTTTGATGAATTGTTAATTCTAATTTCTTTTTTTGTTTTCTGATATGGGAATCAAACTCACAACCTCACATTTGCAGGGCAGGTGTTGTGGTACTGAGCTATATCCCTGGCTTGGTGAATTGTTAATTTTAATATTATAGATTTTATTATATTAAATGATGAGTGCTTCACAGGAACAAATTCACAAAAATAAAGTATTGAATTTTTCATAATATTGTTTATAAAAAAGCATCAAAATTTTCAACATTGACTGGTTTTTGGTGTGCAAAGTTTAAAAAAGCACAATACAAATAAATTCCTATAAGAACTACAGTGAAAATACCAATAGCACTCTACAAAAAAAAGTTTTATTTTTATTATCACAGCTAAGGTCTTCACACACGACAGCAGCATGTTCCATACCCACTATTGCTTCGGCTCACAGAACATGTATTTTGCTTTTCTAGCCTTTTTGTAAGACATACTTGGCATGTGCCTGGTATTGCTGCTTTGTCAGGATATTCTTATTTATTATGTAAAGTGTAGTCAGCAGGAACATGAAATATAAAATAAAGTGTTAACTTTTCTATTGGGGGTTTAGAATAAACATCAACATTTTCACAACAGTTGTGTATTTCCTTACAAAACCTAAAAGATAACACTAGAAATAGATTTCTATATGAACTAAAATGAAAATAACATTGACGCTGTACAAAAAAATCTTTAACTATTGCACCTAACTAAGAAAATATTAATAAAATAAAATGTCCAATGTGTAATGATTGCTTAGAATAGATATTAACATTTTCACTTCAGCTGTGTACTTGCCTACAAAACCTAAAAGGTAAAACCAGAAATAAAATCCCATGCAAGATACAATGTAAACACAAACAAAAGACTTCCAGAGCAAGAATCTTTGCTTCAACTGTCACATCCAAGGCAGTCTTCACACATGACAGCTGCATGTTCCATGCACACATCTCCCTTACACTTTGCTTAGCTTTCCTTTCCTATGTGGCAGGCAATTCTTGTCACCTCTCTTCTGTTCCTATTATGTTGTAGAATGTGCACCTGGCAGAGAAATAAGAGATCAGTAAAATAAAATATCCAATGTGTAATGAGTGCTTAGAATAGATATCAGCATCTTCGCATCAGCTATTTACTCACTCCCAAAACCTGAGATGTCAGAAATCAAAACTTACATGTACTACACTGAAAATACCAGTAGATCTCTACAACAAAAAGTAATCCTTGCCTCAATGGTCACTTCCAAGGCAGCCTTACACAAAGAAGTTGCACATTTCATGCACAAGTGTTGCTTACACCGATAGCACATATTTTCTGCTTTGCTGTCTTTTCTGTAGGGTTCAACTGACATCTTTTTGGACTCCTGTTGTGGTGGGTCTTTGGGAACCTCTGCCTGCTCTTCACCTGGGAGCTCACCAGTGGGCTGCACAATTTTTTGGCATAGTTTTTCCTCTGCTGTAAGTGATCTCTTATGAGTTCTAGTCCCAAACATGGAAGAAAATTTCTCTATGGTATTTTGCCCTTGTTATTTTCTTTGTAAACTATCAAACTATTTATGCCACACTTGTTTAAGATTGAGGAAAACACAAACAGTGGCCAATGTTTTGCATTTCAAGTGACATCACAGTTGCTGCATGACATCGATATCACGTACCCATCCTTTTGTTTTCTTGTAGAAAGTTTCCATCTCAGGCTTCCATTTTGTCGAAGTTTCCTATCAATATTTCTGCCATGATGCAACGTTGACATCAGCAGCACCAGTTTGATTTTCTTTGCCGTATCTGAGGCCAATGTAAATTATTCTGAAATCCATAGATTGTACTGTATAATCCTTTGTTTTGATTGCAACATTTCATTTGGATTATCTGCTTTGTTCCTGCGTTCAGTTCTTGTGGTGGTCAACTTGTGCTCTGGTAGCAGATGAAACATCATTTGGGAACTGGTAAACCAATGGTCAAATGTCACATTCCATTTAGTTTGGAAGAGCAGAGCAAGAAGTCTCTTTACAACATAATTTGGTTTGTTACTATATGAATAAGGACCTGATGATGAAGTTTCAGAGTAAATGTCTAAATTGAAAGCATAATAAATCTTTACATCTACAAGGGCATACATTTTTATGCCATATTTTGACCCATTGCTTTTCCATAAGTGTTGTATATTCTTGCAATCACCATGAGAAATCCCTGCTAAATACATCAGACCTATGAATGTTTTCACTTAGCTACTGAGGTGTTGTAATAAATTCATTTTTGAATATGGCTATTGGTGTGTACAGAATGCTATACTTGCATTCCAGCCTTTGTGCATCTCACAGCTTCTTGTAGCATTTCTTCTGTCACAATTTCAAACACTTAATGGCAGTTCTGGGATTCTGTCAAATATGTGTCACCCTTGCCAAGACCCACACTATATTTTCAGATCTAGTGCTAACGTTAGATTGCTTCATTGGGTTGAGTGGCCATTTTGCAACAATTAGACTGCTCCAATATATACCAATATTGCTGCTTTCTTCATCTTCTGAATCAGGGAGGTCTGCAGGCCTTATGTTTGTATCAGATGATGCTTGCTCCATTTCACTGTCACAGGGACTTTGGCTTACATGGTCAGTGTCAAAGTTATCATCGGCATCATCACCATGTTCATTATACACCCACACCACTCTTCCGTTATGAAAGCATGTATTTGATTGAGCTGGGGATACAGCTCAGCAGCACAGTGCCTGCCTGGCAAGCTCAAGGTCCTCACTTTGATTTCCAGTACCAAAAAAAAAAAAAAAAAAACAACCAGACAAACAAACAAACAAGACATGTATTTTATCAGAATGGATCATCTTTAGCATGCATACATGAGTAATGTGATATTTCACTTTTGACCTCCTCCAAAACTTGTAAATTAGGTTTTTCATGAGCCATTGTACTAAACTGAACTACTTCTACCAGAAAAATCAAAAGAAAACTTTTTTAACAAAACCAGATGTGGTGTGGATCTGTTGGACCCTCTGTGATGCTCAGTTAATCATATGCAAAAACTGTTCCACAGAGGATAATCTGAGTGCAAATCCTGGTTTACCACTTTTGCACATGTGCACACATCTTGCCTTTTGTTGTACCAAGTGGGCGAACACAAATATTGCTTCTTCCATCCCTCAGGGAACGGTACTGAAATGCATAGCTGGCTGCTTTAGCACTAAAGTAAAAAATTATAGTAGAAAAGTAAGAGGTGTGTATGTGACACCCTCTGTTATCCCTGGAAGGATAATCAAACAATTACCTGAATTTAAGATAGTTAACTTATGTGGAAAAAAGAATAAATACCACAGTATCAGAATGTTTAACATAAGGCTCATGATAAACTTCTCTTTTAAAAATATGTTATATTTCTATTAAATTTGTGTGCCAGAATTTGTTACACACTAGTGATATTGCAATAATTGAAACAAATTATCCATGTTCACTTAGGATGCATTTATTAGAACTAGTTTTGCTTATGCATTTTTTAGAACTAGTTATCTAGATTGACAGTGCCTAAATTCCACCCTCAGTTCAAAAATGCTTCATCAATTATACATTTCTCATGCCCCATAAATGTAGATTTAGTTCCTGTAATTTCCTGGTGATGTATTTGTAAAAAAATCCATAAATGTCAGTGAATACTTGTAGATATGTAATTTTAAAATTAAAACTGCTATAGTTTTTAAATTGACTTTACACAATACAATTCAAAACTTGTATGAGAGGCACATAAACAAGTACACTAATAAATGGCTGTTACGGTAGGACTGAGTTTAAAGTAAAATCTGTAATAAATCCTAGAAGTATCTGCAATTCTCACCCACACAACTTGTTTAAAATGCAGTGGACTGAAGGAAAAGTTTCCATCTAAAAGCCCTTTGCAATCTTTACAAACCAACGTTTAAACCTGGACATGTATGTTTGTCATATTGCTACTGGATGCTGTGATGTCCAGAGATTCCAGGCTCTTTCTATCTCACTGAAAGAACTGGTCAGCACAACTGATGAACAGTTAAACATACACCTTTATTTACAGTAAAGGAAGAAAAGGAAAGACTGCAAAGAAAGAGCAAGAAGAGATACACTTTGCCTTCAGGACACACTACTGCAGAATCAGGAGGGTAGTAGACAGCAACATCACAGTGGGGGAGAAGTCAAAGGCCACACACGTTTGTATCCTCTCACATCCTCTCTGTTGAAAGTTGCTCTGTCCAAGTCCCTGCTGCAACTGACAGGTCATATCTATTCCAGATCAGGTTCCATGGTTGCATCTTCTTCTCAACCTTGTTTGGAATCTTCATGATTGATGAGTTATATCATGTTTTCCAGCCAGCCTGCCACGACCTGATCTCCTATCCCAAATATCAAAGAAAAATTAGATTTTCAGTAGTATATGTGATTTAGTGTTCATTTCTTCCCCCTCAATTCACACATACCTTAAATATATGAGGCTTTTTTTTCCCTGAAAATTGAGCTCCTGATACTTTACTATTTCTCTTTTTAAGCCCACGGTGATATCTGGGCTAGTGTTTATACCACACACTAAACTATGCACTTTCCCCCATGCAACCCGGGGGTGTGAGGAGGGCTCTGAAGTAGGGATGAGCCATATTTTGAAATGAGCTGTTCTGCTGCGCTTGTGGGTGTATTTGTGGCGACTCAGATTCACGGCCCATTGTTCCCACTCTCACTTAGCAGGAGCCCAGGAGCCAAATGTCTGAGCCTGTGGGCTCTTCACAGTGCCACGGGTAGGGGAAACCGTGAGAATTCCCACTGGGATACCCAACTGTTCAGACTTACTTTGGGTATCTTTTTGGCTTAATATCAAAATTCATACAAAAACAAGGGTATCTTTGTAAATAATCCATTCAAATAAAGTAGATGAAGGTAATCGGAAAAATTATTTTACCTTAAGAGAGCTGTGACTGAGAATTAACTGCATCGTTTAAAATCCTCCTAAAAAGTTTTGAGAGCTGATATATACAGATAAGACTTTGGCAGCTTTTCTAATTTTTACAAAATTCATACAAAATCGTACGGGGATATTCGCGCCAGTATTGGAAATGGGCTGAACCTCTCTGTCTCTTCACTTTTTACGGCCTAAGCCTGAGCTTTAAGTTGGTTTCTGCAGCACCAAGAGGCGGATATCCAGATGAAAGGAAGAGCTTTCCAGTGGAGAAGGCCAGTGTACGGGGAAGGAGAGGGTCTTGTCCACGTTAATGCTTGCCATTCTCACAGCCGTCCACACTGAACGCCTTGCAGTAAATAGGATTTCCGCTTATGTGTCTGCCAAAGGGCACATAACTGTGGACATCAGACTTCAAAGGAAGCCTCACGGAGAATAATGTAAGATATTTATTTAAAAACTTACTAGAAGCATTGTTAACTTACCCGCTATCTATTGGTACTGATAAAATCAATGACAAATCCCACTACTCTCATCAATGACACAGAAGATTTGTCTGTTGAATTCATTTTTGAACTAAGATTTTAATTTTTATTAACACTTTAAGGTTGTGGTGACCAGCTAGAATATATAAACAGATTTAAGGGTATATTAAGCCTACACTGACAATATAATTGGAAATTCTTTTTAGGAAACTTCTTAATATCTGTATTAAGTAATCCAAAGGAAATCAAGTTAGATCATGCATGAATAAATCTCTGTTCTTTTGGGAATTAGAACTGTTAACATACTTAATCTTATTTCAAAAATTCAGTAAATATGCAAATAGGAAAAGAGTTGTATTTAGGGCAATTTAGAATCTTGAAAATGATTCTCATGCATGATTAAACTCATGTATTTTAAAAATGTAATTTTAAAAATGAATGCATTTGGCCTCTGCCACAGGCATTAGATATTATCAAAATAAAATTTGGAAGGTGCTGCATTCTAGAAAATATTTGGAGAACCGAATTGCCTCACAAATTTAGCCATATATAACCCTAATGTATTTAATATTTCATTATTTGAAGCAATTTTAGATATATTACAATATTAACGTGGTGAATTATTTCAGAGTATTATTCTACACTGTCTTTATCCACACAGTTGTGATAAAGCCAGTGATGGGTCGGGCTGGGGGAAGGCAGCAACTGTGTCTGCAGCCGCTTCAGGGTTCACCCCGTTTTCATTGCCACCTGCCGTCAGACTCAGCCAGGAGAACATGCTGTCGATCTCTAATTCATTGTGTTTCTTAGTAGCATTTCACTTGTTTGAAAAGACATCTTGATATTAAAACACTTTAAAATCTACTATCTCATGAAATTGGCATATAATGAGACAAAATCAGCATGATTATAGACATGCGTACATTGAACTCAAAGAGAATCAGGCAATATTCACACAATCACACAATGATCGCATGGAAGAACAATTCGTGAAAGCTAAGTCGTTGATTTTTATTCTGGTGTCTGCAGGGCTAGAGTTACCAGTGGGTAACAAACTTTGCCAATTGGGAATAGGAGACAGAAGACTTAGACCCAAACCCTGGCCTTGATGTAGACATGGCCATTTCCTTAATCTGTGACTTCTGTGATTTTACTGCTCCAGCTGCAAACCAGGGCCATTGTGGAGCTCACCTCACAAGGGAATTGGATTCAGCTGCCTCCTGCTGTTCACCTCAGGGTGATTCTAAAAGTTCGTGTGGGAAATTCCAGACGTTTTGGAGAAGACATATGGTGATTCTCAGACAAACTGATATCAAGATGTAATTCTTTCCATGTATTTGCTGAGTACCATGTACATTTCTATGGTATAATTTACTCAAAATGAAGTGTTTGTTATTTGTTTTATTTATATATAATGGATATATAAAAGCATTACAATTGTACATATTTTTGAACTACCATTTAATTTCAATCTACGTATACCTTGTATGAGTTTTGAGAGAGAAACATTTCTCTACCTTTTGAATATATGCAGTGCATAATTCCTATGTAGAGTCAGCCTACCATGCAATTAAACACAGGATTTCTTACACTGACCTAAGTGTAACTTAATCATATTAATCACCCCCACCCATTGACTGTCTGGCTTTGAAGATGAAAAAGATTATACATATAAATAAAAGAGGATTCCTTAGCACCCTTTACTATTTCTCTTTCCAAACTAAACTATTCTGGGCTAAGACACAACTACTTGTATTTGTCAAATATCCTGTCAGAGCCCTCAGAAAATGAGTGCATCTCTATATACAGAATATAAAGTAGACCTCAAAGAACTTGACACTCAACAGTGGTTACCAGTTGGGTGGGGGCAGGAGGGGGAATGTTCGATCAGTATGTACTCTGTGATAATTAGGAGCAAAAAGTTACAGTTTTCTATCACACAGTAAGGGATTGTAGATGACAAGAATGAACATACTGTGAATTTCAAAAAGCTAGGAGAGAAGATTTTGAACGTTTTCACTGTAAAGGAATGATAAATGCTCACACAGCTGTATTTGAATTGATGTAAACACTATACATGTACACATGCATCACAATGTCCTGCGCTACCCCAAAAACATGGATGATATTTGTATAGTCATGTGTTCCTTCAGTGAATTTAATTTAAGAGAAAGTAAAAAAGAAGGTAAATGAAACTATAGAGTTACTAAGTGACCAGTTTATAATGAAGTTTTTATGTGATCTATGAAAATCTAATCTTGAGGGAAGCACTATGAAAAAGGAGTTCCAAGGTGAAATGCCTTTGGAAACTAATACAACAGCTGCCATTGTACTTGGACCTTCTCCTGGTATGGCATGCATAGATCTCCTGGAAATTCCACCTCAAGAAATGTTTACGATGGTTTAACGTACTGTACCTTTTTAAATCACAGAATTACTTTCCACTGAATCCCTCTTAACGTATGACAAAATTAGTGTCCCCTGGGACATATACATAGACTTACTTCCTGAAGCCATGGGCAAAACTCTGTAATATTTGCCTTGGTGTTCACATAAACGTGTATATTCCACAGAAATCCTTCCTTTCACATAGGTCATAAGAAACATTAATCTCCACTCAAAGTAAGACCCACAGTAAGAACGGAGCACCTTGGTTTTATGGACTTGATGGATACTTCTTCATTGCCGTTACTTTTGCCATGTCCTGAACTTGTCTGCTTGTGATAGTAGTCCAAGGTTTGCCTCAAGCCTCACCACAGAATATGAAGCTCTCAAATGCACACTGCAGGTTACAGAAACGTGCCTGGTCACCTTATGGCTGACATCACAGAGATCCATTCCTCATTCTGCCTGGCTTATTGGCTCTCTGATTTCTTGAGGAAAAACTGGTTTAAATGATGGACTACTCTAAATATATAAAGACAAAGTTACCCTCAAACTCATTAGAAAATTGGCTGATGGCATACTGCATCCTAGAATTAACATTCATTTTTGAAACCTAAATCGTTTAACTTATTGCTATACCAGCTCTTTATTTCATGGACTATAAAATTCACGAAATATTGAGCTTCATGGGCTATGAAGTAAAAGCCTATAAAAGTGTCTTAGAATGTGTAATTATCTGCTAGATCAGACACTTTTACCAAACCCATAATAAAATACTCTGTGATTTTTTGTGTGAATCACTTGATATCTAAAAACAAGAGAAACTAATTGGAAAATAGATAAGACCATCATGATATGCAAATAAAACAAGTGAATGACAATTAATAACAGGATCACATTCTTCTAAATTTATTCAATACAACTATGTTTCCTAAACTGCCTTTATACCTGCTGCAAGCCTCCAGTAAATGAGTAAACAGGTTTAATCACAGAAAATAAAACAAATCACTACCACCAAAGGTCTGGATCTGATGCTTGGCAGTTTTAGTGCTTATTTTACTTCCTCTTCAAAATGGGCTCAGAGATGGCTTCGCGTTTTAAATGTATCCTTCAGTGAGCTAAACCTGCTCCTCTCCCTGCATGCCACCCAACCCTTTCTCTCTCCTGGATCACAGATTTATAGTTACAATAACCTCAAGGGAAAGAGGCCTCCACAAAGTCCTGACTTACTTCTGTCATATCCATGTCTTTTTTACATGTTGTTCGCATTTGATTTCAGTCAGCTGACTCAAAAACAGTGATGAAGTTCTGAGGCGCTGCCTTCATGCCTTCAGGTTCCTAATACATTTGCTTTCTCTTCCCCCAAGCATGTGTAGTCTGACACCTCCCATTGTCCTGATAGTCAGCAGGGGATTTCCCTGAAGACATCCTGGCTGAAAGTTCAGATTCCTTTATCTCTTATCATAAAACTATTTGTCAGCATTTATGTTCACTTTTCACTTCAAAACTTCTCTGAAAATCTGGAGAAGTTCAAAATATACTACAGTAATTCTGGGATTTATGAACGAGTTCCATTCTGGGAGAATGTTTGTAAGTCAGATTTATTTGTACCTCCAAAAAGTGAGTTTTATGGAACTTTGACAAAAATACACACTGTTAAGCATAGAAAGCCTAAACATGCACACACACACAAATACTGTAAATAACCTATTTTTACTTTGAGAGGTACCTTAAAATTATGGCACAGGACAATACACATGGCGTCTGGAGGACTGCAGTGACTGAGCTGACAAGAAGAGAGTTTTAGCAAGAGGAGGGAGAGAAAGTAAACGATATCTACCATCTTTTGCCCTTGGTCCGGTCTCTCAATTATTTTCCCTTTTGTTTCCGTGCTTATTGCTTCATGCTTCCTGTCAGTCACATCACCACTGTTTTTCTTCTGCTTCTGGATGTCCTGGGCTCTGACTGAGCCCTGTACTACGCTGCACTGTCACCCTATGTGGTGAGCACACAGCAGCACAACCACGCGAATGTCCGGCAGACACATGAGCCACTTCTGAGATTTGCTCACAACTCCAATATTCCTATCAGGGACTTACTGTATTTTAAAGACCTGAGTCAAGACCCTTCATTGCTTATCTCTTTTGGCCAAAGATGGATTTACCTTATTCAGGAATCTTGATAGCTGTTTCTGTGTGGATAATTATTGTAAATACATTCATAAAGAGTGTTTCATTTCACTCTGTGTTGTCTTCTTGCCTATGGACTCCGTTTACCTCTTAAGCGCAATTGCTGTGATAGGACAATGGCTAGTTGTTTTTATCGTATCAGCTTCTTTTATTCCATAAGACAACATCTGAGAATTGTACTGATCACATACCTGTGAAAAAGGCTAAAACTTCCTAGCCACCATTAGAATTTGGGTTTTCAGAACAGCTGCTGTGTGTTCTGTGCCCCAGTGGTTTCTTTTTTCATTTAAGTTAAGCATCCCAGCAGTTCTTACCCAGAAGCACAGCTCTTAGGCTGTATGGCTACACTCCCATAAATTGTGTCTGGAAGCAAGCAATGAGGTACAGATAGATTTAGACTCACAGGCTGCACCCCGGGCAATGCATGGCTGACTAGCAAGGTGCCATGCATACTGCCATGTCTCCTTGACAAGGGATTTGCAGAAAGTGGAAATGATTATGTTCTACATTTTCCATGAGAAAGATATTGCATTATTATCCTTCTTTTAAGCAAAACTCTCTTGCAAATAGGAAGAATACTTTCCTATCCTTGAATATCTCTAGGAAAGGGCAATGTCTTTGCAAAGGAAAGATGTTTCTAAATCTGTCCTGTTTTATCTCCCAAGGATATCTGAAAGTAAACACTCTTACATTGACTTTTTTTATTTGCTCAAAACAGGTGCAGAAATTCCTTGAAGATTTATCACCCAATATAATTTTCTCAAATATGGTTTTGGGAGCATCATGAAGATACATGTCACAGTTGGCCTGTGTTTGAAATAATATGATAGCATCAGCTCAGGTCCTTGAGATTCCCCTGGAACTGAGGGACCATATTATTCATGGTTATGTATCTCCTGCCTTTCATCTGAGAACTTTAAGTTCTATGCTCAATTTTTAATTTGTTTACTTTACTCTAAGTGATGTCCAACCCTTAATTATGCAGTTGATTTATCTATCATCCTTCGAAAATATGTCAAAAGTATATGATACAAATTTGTAATGTATACAAATGTAGACAGTCAGAAAATAAGTTAACATAAGTCACACATTTAGAAACAGCAAGATCAAAAGCAAAACAATCCATGCTTTGTACAATATTATAGTGGTCTACTCATTCATAAATCTCTGCATTTTTTAACTTTTGTGAATAGAGTTATGGAGATCAATTTACTAAGTGAAAATATTAAAAAATTCTCAAATGAATTTCATACATTTCTACTAAGAGTAAATGAGAGTTATTTCTGGAATATAATTTCAGTTTTATAGCTAAAGGTGACGTTGGGAGGTGAATTCTCGCTGGAATTGGTGGGTCCTTGGGGGCATGGCCTGGAAGTCTATTTCCCTCTTCCACCCTTGATCCCTCTCTCTGCCTCTTGCCTGCCATGCCGTAAGCTGTTTCTCCTAGGCCATGCCCCTCTGCCCTGCCACTCTGCCGAGGAGCGGTCCGCCTACGGACTGAAGCATTTACAAACTGTGAGCCAAAGTAACTCTGTTCTTGTTGGTGTGGGATACTGGAACTCAGGGACAGGAAAGTAATTAAGACAACTCCCTTCCAAACAGATTACATTTTAGAATATTTATACATCAGTAAAGCTTCTTTATCTTCATGCTTCCTAAGATGATAGCCACAAATTACTGCATTTAAATTTATTTCTCAAAAAAAAGCATGTCTCCAACTTGTTCATAACCAGTATTGTTTGGAATAAATGAACATCACCTTTGGTTTAATTGGAACATCCCACACATGCTTACAAGTAATGTGAACTTCTGGTCTACTCAAAGATATCAGCTGTCCATGAAGTCACAAAAATAAACATGGGTGTGGTGTGTGCATGTCTGTAAGATCAGCATTCTGCAAGTCTCTGGCTGGAGGATTTCAAGTTTAAGGAACTTATTGACTTAACCAGATTCTTTCTCAAAATTAGATTAGATAGATAGATAGAGATAGATGAAGATAGATAGATAGATAGAAAATTTAGCTCAGTTTTAATTCCTACTGTCAACAAGAAAATAAAAAAATGAATTAACATCAGTCATACATACAGAAGTTTTACTACTAATTTTAGAAACAATGTGTTAGCTAATGAGCAGGTTTGTATTCCCTTGATAATGACACTATACCACTGAGGTCTTCATGGATTTCATTCACCCTAGGGTTCAAAGATCTCTGTATCATTCAGTTTTTTTTTTTTTTTTGGTTTTTCTCCGGTACCGGGAACCGAACTCACGACCTTGCGCTTGCCAGGCAAGCGCTTTTGCCGCTGAGCTAAATCCCCAGCCCCTGTATCATTCAGTTTGATTCTTATATTCCCTTCAGCATTTCCTGTGTTGCTATTTTGTGATTCATAAGTTTACTACTACACTTTCTTCCTTTCATTGACTGTAAACGTCCATTAGGATCAGTATAGGGATCTAACCCCTTGAGATTCTCCCCCACTGCATACTCCAGTAATACATCCATAATGATCAAATGGTGTAAAGCTACACATGCCAGGTAACATGCTAAACACATACATGAATCATTTCATTTCAACTTCACATCTGCTCCAGGTAGCCAGTGACACATTAGAATAAAGAATTAGTGTTTATTTCAAGTAATAAATAACACTCATATAAGCAAGTAAAAAGCACTGCTTTAAACTTGTATTTAGTATAAACTTTAAATTGTTTATGCTAATAACAAATTTCTAATTTTACATTTTAGTTGTTTTTCCTTTACCACTTTAATTTTCTTACCCAATTGTTTTCGTCCAGTAAGTCTAATTTGTTGCAGTTACAGTCTCTTTTTCACCCTGAAGACACTCACCATGTCTGGAAGGAGCTAAGAATGACATTGCCATTTCAACATGAACCTAGTGAATTGCACAGTATTTCTCTCAAATTTTCAAAATGTGGTACAAGACATTCCTATTCGGTTTTAAGAAGTATGAATAAGAACACAAATACAGGAAGTCTTATTAATCTACCTACCACCGCAAATGAGTCTAAATAGGATATGCTGATCATGTAAATTTGAGTAATGATAATAGTCTGCCTCCAGCTTCCAAGGGACACTCATTAGTTATCACAAACGGGATTCCCACTTGGATACTGAGTCCTACGATATTAAGGTAATCTACCAAAATTGAAAAACAGGTATTATCTTTTCCAACTAGAAGAGTTTTCCTAATAGGTTACATGAGAAGTACAGCATAGGAATTCAAGAAACTGTGTACAGTGAACGTCAGAGTTCACCGAGAGGTACAACTTTATTAATGACAAGATGCATTATTTTCACAGTTTTTATTAGTTTTCCATTACTGTCATGCAGTGCTAGTGTACATAAATGGTTACTTAAAAATTCTATCACTAATATTTGCAAATATTCATCTAATTTAAGTTTGTGTTTTTTCTAACATCAGCATCAGTGTATAACAATCACACACTTTAACAATAATTAAGAGTACAACAAAGTTTGTATGATTATTATTGTTTGGATGCAAGAAACCAGCCTGTTCCTTATCTCAAAAGAATAATTCTCGCTGTAATTAAAAACCTACTTGAAGCCAGAATACCCTCTCATTTAACACCATAGATTATGTTAGTAACTTGGGACAGAGTCTATTAGGTAATACTGTCTGTTTAAAATTAACACACTTCTTTTCAACTCACATAGTACATGTTTAGAAGCTCTGCATGTAGAGACTATTAATTTCACAGGCTGCCTTACCCAATAATTACGGTTGTTAAATTATGCCAGTGTCGTCTTGGACATTTTGCTTGTTGCTTGGATAGGATACAAGTTTCATTTTAAAGCTTAGCTAATAATCATCTGTCTTTTGGAAAGATGAAAAATAAAAATAACATGACTGTAAGGTGGCATGCACATTTGCTGTGGAGTTATTTTAATTCCCTTTTTATTCATCTGACATTTTCCCATAAATCTTAGTTATTCTTCTCTTCACTTTTTATTTTAAAGAGAGTAGTACATGAGACACAAACAAAAAAATAGAACAGTAGCAGCATATCAGTATCACGAACATAAACAAATCTCAGCAAGAACATTCAAAGTGATGCAGGGTCTCCAGACAAATTAATACAAATCAAGAGTGGTTATTCCATTGCATATCACTACCCTCAACTACATTGCTCAGATTATCAGATGTAAAAATAAAAGATTGCTCACACCATTAAAGAGAATAAGAAAATAATTCTTCAATAAAACCTTAGAGATAATACAGAGTTTCACTAGACGAGATGGTAGGAGTTCACCATTGTAATTCCATTGCATATTGTTACCTTCAAATCAGTTGCTCAGACCACCAGACAGAAGCAGGCACAGTCTATCAGAACATGAAAAATTGTGAGCATTAACTGTTCATTTCAATATACCATCAGACAACAGCAATAAAGTCATTGCAGCTATTCATATATAAATTTATGTTTTGCTTCCTTCTTTCTTTTTCTTCTTTTCCTCATCCCAGTCATTCCTTCCTTTGGACAATTTCTTTCCCTTTCCTATCATCTACTGTACATTTTGAGTTTTACCTCGTCTTTCAGGTTCCTACACCAAGGAGACAATGTGATGTTTAGACCTGAGGGTCGGATTTATTTCACTTATGAGCATGGTCTCTGGTTGCATCCATTTATCTACAACAGCCTCCAGTTTATCTTTTAAAATAGCTGAGTAATAATCTTAGTTATTCTTAAAAATCTGACCATATATTAGCAGCACTATGTGTAGGCATAGTTTGGAGTTTTATGATGCATCATCAGCGTTGCAGTTTGTGCTACTCAAGAGTAATTGGACATGTGCTTACTATGGTCTTTGTACTTAGTACCTGACATTCGAAAAATGCTTATTTAAGGAGGCGTCTCATATTTAGAGTGTCTCATGTACATTATCTGATAGCATTTGCATAAATAGGCCGTGCATACCTATATATCATGTGAACTTCAGCAGAACTATGAAAGAATTATCACATTTGCATCTATTATTTTTGTGAATCTCACTTTATTGTTTTCATGTTCCTCTAAAATATATTTGAGAGTTAAATTCATTCAGACAGTTAAGAGCAAGTCAGTGTTATATAGTACTTTACAAACAGACAGCATATTAATAACTTTAGAATAAACTTTAGGTTATTATACTTTAAACCTAATGTAGTACCTTGGCTTTCATGAGGAAGAAAGGTAAGACTCGGAGGCACTAACAGGGAAGCAGAGAGTTCATTGCAGCTCATGAGCAAAGGACAGTGCACGACAAGCACAAGAGCACTGCCAGACAAAGTCTCACAGGGGATACTTAGAAGATCAGCAGCTGCTCCGGGTCAAAACCCGTGGGAGGTGCATAGCGTCAAGGTGTGTCACAGTCCCATGGCAGGTGCATAGGACCAACAGCGTGTCCAGCCACGGCCCTTAGGAGGTGTGCGGGGAGGTGTGTAGGTTAGCAGCCTCTCCTGACACGTGTACCAGTCAGCCGCATCACCAGCAGGTTTCATGGCTGCTGGTTAGATGAATCACTAAGCGCCATCTCAACACTGCTGCAGCGAGGGGATTTATACATTAAGTTACAGGACAGTGGCTTCATTAGCTCTCTTAGCTCCGTATATGACCAGCATTCCAAGGAAAGTCTGACTTAGCAAATGGACAGCGAGGCACTGCTACAAATACCACAGTTTCCAGGGCCCAGTGTCCTTCAAGTAACACTTTCCAGACATTCAGGTTTCTCTCTGTTTAAAATGCCCCTTTGATTGGCAAGAGTCTTGGAAACGTACGAGTGTTTCATGGACATGTTGCCAAGTGTTCCAGTCTATCTCAACGATGGCACGGTTTGCATTTTACTTTATAGATGCATTTCATGATGGGCACCGAAGTTTACCGGAAATAGTGCCACAGCCAATGTGAATGTACAGGTATTCGTTTTGCTAGGCAGATTCGTTCCCTTTGTATATGTACTCAAAATTGGCATACCTGGAGATTATGACAGACCTATTTTTAGATTTTGAGGTACTGCTACTCTGTTCTCCAGACTGGCTATGATAATTTAAATTCTTTCCAGCAGTGTGTGGAAATCCTTTTTCTACATCCTCACCAGTGTCTGTAAATTTTTGGTGTTCATTTACTAGTCATTCTGACTGGGTGGGACATGAACTGAAATTTAACACGACACCTCCCTGTGGTTTTGATCTGCATTTTCCTGATCATTGGTGACGTTGAACATTTTTCATGTATCTCTCATTTGTATTTCCTTTTTTCAGACATGTTTGTTTAGATCATTTGTCCATTTCTAATTAGGTTGTTTATTTATTGTTCCATTTTTTGACTTTCTGATATAGAGAGTAAACTTTGTCAAATAAGTCATTTTCAAAATATATGATCTTGCACTGTTGACATTGCTTTCACTATGTTGGTTGTTTTCTTTGACTCTGGAATCCTCTTACTTTGAGAGAATTTGCCAATATTTGTTCTTGTTATTTGTAGTTTTAGAATCTTATCCAAAAGGAAATTGCCTATTTTGATGACTTCAATTATTTTCTGCATGTTTCTTCTTATAGTTTTGGGATTTATAGACTTATAATTTTTGGATTTACATTTATATACACATATACATGTATATGTACATATTATATACATATTACATGTGTACTGGGTATATATACATTATTTATACACAGAGACAGAGAGAGAGAGTGAAAGAGTTAACGTTCTGTATATAGCAAATGATACAGGTCAAGTTTCATTTCTCTTTGCCATTTACTGAAAAGGCTGTTCTTTCTCCAATGTGTATTCTGAAGCTTTTATCTTGAATAAGTTAACTAAAGATAGACAGGTTTAAGTGATATCTCTATTGTGTTCCATTGGTTGTGTTGGTTTTTGTACCAGTTTGATGTTGTCATTGTTACCGTAACTCTATAGAGTCTCGACATTACATATTATGTTTTTTTCTGAAGACTTCATTGGCTATAGTGGTGTCAAATAATTTTGGAACTGATTTTTATTCTATGATGAATGTCACTCATATTTTGTTGAAATTTCTATTGAATCTGTAAGTCATTTTGGATAATGTGGACATTTAAACAATATTAATGTTTTAATCCATGAACACATGAAGTCATTCAAAACTTCTTGTTTGTATTCTTCAATGACTTTCTCCAGTGTTGTGTAATTTTCAATATGCAGGTCATGTACTTTCTCAGTTAAATTTAGTCTGAGGTATTTTATTATTTTTGTCTTAGCTACAGTATTGTGGATAGAATTGTTTTAATGATTTCCTCCTAAAGAAGGTAATTATTGGTATATAATAGCATTACTAAATTTTACATTTTAATGTGATATCCTACAATTAATGCATTTATATGTTTTTAAATCTTTGCTTTTATGTACAGAATCATATAAACTACAAACTGAGATAATTTGAATTATTCCCTTCATACTTGTATTACATTTATTTTTTCTTTTCTAATTGCTCTCACTATGATTTCCAATATGATGATGATTTATTTATAAAAGTATATATCCTTTTCTTGTTCCAGATTATACAGGAAACACTTGGAAATTTTTCAGTTCAATGTGATATTAGCTTTGTTTTTACAGTATATAAACTTTATTATATTCATACATTCTTTCCATATCTACTTTGTTCAGAATTTTTTTTTTTACATAAACGCATTTTATTGAGTGATTTTTCTACATCTACTGAGATGGTCACATAATTTGTGCCCTTTATTCTAAAGTTGTGATTTGTTATGTGTATTGATTTGTATATGTTGTGCTATACTTGTATCTTGCAGATAAATCCCACTTGACATGGTAAATAGTCTTTCTGGTGGGCTGTGGATTTGATTTGCCAGTACTGTGTTGAGAATTTTTCATTTATGTTCATCAAAGATATTGGTCTGCAGTTTTCTTTTTGGGTGGGTCCTTAATAGTTTTGGTGTCAGGGACATACAGCTTTGTAGAATGAATTTGGAAGTGTTTCCTGGGGTCTCTCCCTTGGGTATGATATGCTGAGATACTAGAGTTCCACTCACCCTATGTCCTGAGAAAGTATTCCAGTCCAAAGGAGGGAAACCCGAAGCACGCCAGGCAATGGGCCAGTTCAAACAGCTCTAAGCTTCTAGAGTAGAGATGCCTTTTAAGCAGAATCTCTCCTAGCCCCAAAGTCTAAGCACATTGATTTTTGACTGAAGATAGGGTAGAAATAGGCCATAGGACAGATATCCATAATCCCAAGGATCTTATTAAAGAGACTGACTGAATTTACACAATGACAGTAGAAGTTCAAGCTTAAATTTCCTCTCTAGAATAGTGGAAGTTGAGGTAAATAAATTTAAGAAGATATCTAAGACACAAACACAATTATAGGCCAGTTAATTTTTAGAAGACACCTGGAAAATACTCTGGAGGAACTATCTTAGAATGAGAACAAAACTAAAATGATGATCTCAACTATTGTTCAAAAGGCTATCAGAATTTGCTTATACTCATGTTAAAATAATTTAGGTCCAAGGAAACTGTTAAAAACAAAAGAGGTGCAGTTTCTTTCCCTTTCACAATACCTATTTTACCTTTTGAGTCTTATTTACCATTTAAATTTCTTACACCAGGGAGACAGGAGAAAAGAAGAAAGGGATATATAAATATAAAAACACAAGTTAGCTACAATAATTGTACTACTAATTTCTATTAGTTCATTGAAAGGAACAGTTAGTATTTATACCATTTGAACAGTTTTCCATGCCTGTAGCTAGTAATCTGAGCAACTATTTTGAAGATAAAAAATATGCAACATAATAACTATTATTAATTTCCTGTCACTTTGTTTTGAAATTCTGTATCGTTTTTATTGTTCTCTTTAAAAAACAATAGTGGAATCAGCTACCGTACTTTAACAGCTGAAGGAAGTAGGCGAGACAACCCTATCAGAAGCTCTGCTCTTCCCTCTTGAGTCCATCTCAGAATCAACACGTGTTGGGCTGAGGCATGAAAGGGAGAAGGGGCTTCAATAAAATCATCTACTGTCAATCAATACCCAGATAAATGAGCAAATAACAACTGGAAGCCTAAAGTGGAGGGAGTACTAATATTCGGATGCGATTCGCAGATTTATTGGAAAACGTCATTAGCAACTTGTTGACAAAACTACAGACAATGATGTTTAAAGGAGTGGAAAATGACATGGTACTAGCGTGTCTAACAAACAATGTGAACATGATACAAATTCATACATGAGCATAATTAACTTAGGACATTGTATATATGATACATTTAATATAATAAAAATAACTACAGAAACAGAGGTTTTGAACTGACAAAAGGTAAAATGAAATAATATAGGGATAGAAATTATGGAAGCTGTAAAACACAGCAAAGAAAGAAAAAAAATTAGTGTCTCAGAGAAATGTGGGGTTATATTATGGGCATCAACAAAGTATCAGAAAGATAGAAGAAAGACAAGAGTAGAAAAATATACAAAGCAATAAAGGCTGATACTATCTTTTTTCCAAAGCAAACAAACAAAACATTAACCTACAAATAAAAGTAATTTAGTGAATTTCAGGTATGATCAATAGAGACATTTAAAATCAGACACACCATATTGAAAACACTGAAGGGAAAAGACAAGGAGAAAATCTTGAAAACAGTTGAACATACGACTTCCAAAAGACAAGCAAACAAATAAAAAACAGTACTGCTGACACCTGACTTTTCAGCAAAAGTAGATGCAGTCTTCAAAAGATGAAACTGTCAACCAAGAACTCAAAATTCTATAACCATCAAAGTTATCATTAAAATAAAAGCAAACACAAACATTAAAATAAATAAGTAAAGAAAAAAGCGTAAACATTTGTTATAACTAAGTCAAATTTCAAAGGAAAACAAGAAGATTTTCAGACTGAAAGAAAATTATGCCAATTATGTCAGATGGTAATTTGAATCCGCATTAAAAAGGAACATTCTAAAGGTGATTGTGGTGGCTTCAAAAATGCAATAAAGGAATGTTTTATTTCTTTCTTTTGTTTACTGACTGAGCAGTTTGCATACAGTCATGCGGATTTGATGTGTTTTCATGAAGCGTGCCAAGACCATTCAAGGCAGAAAGGACTGTATTTTCAACAAATGGTGCTGAGACAGTTGAACAGTCAGTCAGGAAAGAAGTAAAGAGGATCCTTCCCGAACACAGTATACAAAGACTCATTAAAATGGATCCAAGTTGTACGTGAAAGTGAAAATGCTATAAAATATTATCAAAATTTGGGGGCAAATCTTCTTGATCTTGGAGTTGGCAGAAGATTCTTGGATATTACTTCAGAATCATGAGCTGCAAAGGAAAATATACAGAAAATAAATTTTAAAACAATACACACCATTTAAAAACTATTTTAAAAAACACACAAGGAAAGATATTGGAAAATCACATATATCATAAGGCCTTTGTATTTGGAATATGTAAAAGTTCTCACAATCCAATAACAAATGATAATCTAACTAACAGATATTTTTATACATATTCTTACATAACTTCCTTATATATTTTAAGAAATATATGAAGCTGTAATAATGAAATAAAGAAATATGTCCTTACAAAGGAGATACATTATTATACATTATTATTATACATTATTAACACATGATTATTCTGGAAACCCTTAAGAAAAACCCACTACATTGAGATTTTTCTCTTGTAGGAATTTAGAGGCGAAACAGAGACTGGGATTAACATGCAGTCTTTCACAACCTCTGGTTCACACCTGTGTCCAGCCTTTGGGCTGCACTGAGTGAAGAGGAACTATCTTGGGTCATATAAAAATATATAATATCACTAATACATATAAATAAGCAAGTTTCCTTTTTAAATTTTTATTATCATAACATTAAGAAAAAGAAGAAAAGTCAAATGTAAAAGATGTAGGCACTTTGACCTTGTTTTTGTGAAACTAATTCATCAATGTCTACCTCAATGGAAAGAGTCTCAAATCTTAGAGAGTCCTAAAAGTGCCCATCAGAAATCTCTGATCAAATTTTACTCTTGATGTGTTTTGTCCTTGAAGACAGCTGCAAACAAGTGTTTTGTGTAACAGAAAGTGATGGCATTGATAAAACACGATTTTGAAGTAAGAAATATTTTTCTCTGGGTAGATGTTGTAGAAACCTAATAAGGCAACATGATCAAATTTTTATTTGAGCTTCACGTGTGATTGCAACTCTTCATGTTCCATTTGAAAATTTGCTGTGAGTGTATTTACGTTGACTAAAATTAGAGTCATCAATATTAAAAAACTGAAGATGTTTTGGAAGTCTTGAAACTTTCTCAAATTTCTGCATCAAAATAGAAAGTAAGGCTATATATGCTTCACAGTTCATAGGACTGTATTTAGACAATGCAGAAGGGGCTGGGTATTTAGTTCAGCAGCACAGAGCCTGCCTGGTAAGCATGAGGTCATGAGTTCAATTCCCAGTAAGGCAAAAAAAAAAAAATAGACAATGTAGAAAAATGCATAAAATTATTTGCCATAACTCGGGCTTTCAATGACTTAAGTTCCATTTTGAAGATTATTGCTGTTATAGCTTGAAACAGCATAGACAATTGGATTTAAACCTTGAAGACACACATTTAACTCTTTAAATGAGCAACCAACCCATGACAAGTGTTAATTTGGGTCATTTGTTATCTTCCATTTCTGGCATTCTACCATCTTACTTTAGAAAAAGTATAAAATATCCCCATGGTCAATATTCATTAATTGGAGTTTGGAACTGGTGATGATTTAGTTCTTTGAGCCATAAGATTTTCACAGCTTCGTTGTCAATTCCTATGGCAGTATTTGTTTTGAAAGCTGTTGTGCATAAAATTTTCTTGATATGCAATGTAGGATATTTCATCAAACATTAGTCACCCACAGCACTTGCACCCTTTCCATTAATTTCAGGGGCCCCTTTTTTAAAACCATGGCCAATTCATCAGCAGTTCTTGTAACAGACATGTGGACGAAGGTTGAAGAAAATTACTTTAATGTAATTGTTACTGCTCCATGCAAATGAAGAGATTTGTGACATCAAAATGTCCTTGCCTTGGTGTGTACTCGTTATCAATACCTCCAATACAAATGGCACGTTTAGCATCTCTTTAGCATCATTACTTTCATCTGTCACCAAAGCACAACATACGAGATAAATAGCTATACTTTAAAAATCTCTTTCAGCACATTTTTCTGTTTTGCCAATTTGTCTGGCTATAGTCTGGTGAGTCAAATTTATTTTAGGCAATGTGCTTTTTTAATCATGAAAGGAATTATATTTGCCAGAATGTATATATTAAGCTCATCATAATTAAGCAGTTTTGATCATTTTGTGATTTTACTTACCAACATAAGTAGCTTCTATAGCAACGTTCAACATTTTTGAAAAAAATTGTTGAGATGACAAACTTTTCGCATTCTCAGTATTTTATCTTTATGAACTATTCCTTGTTATGCATTGAATTTTGCAAATGTTTTGCACACAATACCCTTAGGAATGGCCCAGTATCTATATAAATTAAGCATAGTGTCTTCTGCTTTGTAGTGATAGAAAGTATTAATTTTCCTTCTGAGGCAATGTGGAAGACATGGTAAAATAAAATACACAGCAACATTTTTAAGCATTGTTAAAATGTTACATATACAATTATAATGACATCATGAGCAAGAACCAGTGTGATACAATTTTCTGCTTCTAATATCACAACTGTTCAGTCTATTTCTGTTTTATCTTTTTTTAACCTTATTATATATTTTTGGGAAGTAGTACAACAAACTCGAGTTAAATAACTAAATATGAAAACAGAACAGTCTTCTTAGCAACACTAAGTGATTGTACTCACAGCACAGATGTTAATTGGTGAAAGTATTATATTTTTGTTCAGTGCTCAGGTCATTAATTGGACATACCTGTAACATTCTGAAATTTGAGAAGGATATTTTAAGACAATGATTAGGTTATTATCAGGTTACACATATTTTAAATATTTTTGAGTACATGTTTGTAGATAATAATGCCTACTTTCTTTATATGGAGTTGATACATGTTATATAGTCCATTTTAATTCCTTTTTTTACCACCTTCCTGCTCTGCCCCATCTTTCAATCCTCTTCCCATTTGAGAAAGGTCTCTCTTCCTACTTCCTACTGTCTATATTTTACTTTACTCTTTATTTATAATTTGGGCTTCTCATATAAGAGAAACATGATATTTAAGCTTGTGTATCTGATTTATTTCACTTAATATTACGGTCTCAAGGTACATCTATCTACCTACAGATGATTCAAATTTACCTTTCTTGATGCCAGAGCAGGTTTCCATTGTACGGAAACACCAGAATTTTCTTTACCCATTCATCTCTTGATGGTCATATGACCTTCTAAGTCTTAACTTTTAAGAATTGTGCTGCTATGAATATTATTATTGATAAGGCTGTGTTGAGATTCACACGTAAAATTTTATACCTTGGGGCTTCCAGTACCCTGAGTGTGTGTGACAGGCACTGTACCGTGTTCTTCCCTGCATAGCATTCTGTTGTTTTTTCCTATGCGCATCATGCCATCACACTACAGCATTACAACTTTATGCTCTTGTGAGCATGCAGTACTGGAGGTCCACATGCTGCCCCCCAAAAGTGGGTCGGACGTGCATGGGTAGGAACAAGCACACTGAGATTTCTTTCTGCCTTCCAGATCTTAAATGGAAATGGTCGAGTAAATGAAGGGCAGGGTTGTCTTCTCCTTATAACTGAATTGTACCAAGTACTATGATGAAAAGTGTGCAGGTTGGACGTCTTTAAAAGGAAGAACAGAAGAGTTGTCAATAAGATTTCCAAATGACATAGTACAAATTGTAAGTGGAATTCAGACCATATCCAGGACTTGAACTCTTTCCCTTAAGCAGGATTTTCTTTCTTGCCGTATTCTCTAAATTAAAATAGATAAAACCTAGCATATTACTTTACTTTTCCTTTCTCTTGTTAATTGAAAACATACTGAGTTTTGGTTGACTAATCACTGATTTGTTGAAATCTAACTATTCCCTTAGAATGCTTTTGAGTAAATTTTCTTATTCACACACATATTTCTCTACCTGTAACTTGTGTATTGTATGACACAGAATATTTGATATAGATAATTGAAAAATTTACATTCTTCTGCACTGATTGCTTCAGCTATCTCAGAAATGCTCACTCACAAACAATTACAATTATCCTCAAGTTCAGTAAACTATATTACAGCAAAAAAGAAGTAAGAACAATATCCCCTTTAATGATTACTTGCAGAGAATAAAATACTTGAAAATAATAGAATTATTTTCTGTTAATGTAGCTTCAAACATGACAGTGATTAAAATGATTGCTCTTTTGAAAAATAGAAATTCAGACATAAGCAGGAAGGAACCTGCATTTGTGAAAACAAAGAAAAAAACCCAATTATGATGCCACAGCCTTGTATAAATTAGCCATTAACAAATACTTAATATGCCCATGAATAAATTGAAGAATACTGCAACGTATAATTAACATCTATTGAACATGTATTCCTTGGTATATTTATCAGTCACTAATCAATATTGCTCTTCTGCAACTAGTTTTGGAACATTTGAAATGTATTTGATTGTCTATAGTTTTAATTGCATTCTTCTTAACTTTTTCAACTACACAAGAAGATTCATTAATTTTTCAATTAGGCAGTCTTTTATATTTTAGTTAATTTTATTTCTCTCATAATAACTATGCATATTTAGTTGATGATTATGCTTGTACTTAAGTAAAGAAATCACCAGCAGAGTAGAAAGAAAACCCACAAATTGGGAAAAAATTTAGCTGACTGTCTCTCAGACAAAGGTCTTCTACATAGAACATATAAAAAATTAAAAAACATCAGCCCCACCAAATTCAAAGACCCAATCCAAAAATGGGCAGCTGAGATGAATACACACTTCTCAGATAAAGAAATACAAATGACAAATAAATACATGAGAAAATGTTCAACATCATTAGTCATTAGTGAAATGCAAATCAAAATAACACTGAGATTTCATCTCACCCCAGTAAGAATGGCTATCATTAAGAAATCAACCAATAACAAATGCTGGCGAGGCTGTGGAGAAATAGGAACCCTTCTCCACTGCTGGTAGGAATGCAGACTGGAGAAACCACTGTGGAAATCAGTTTGGAGATTCCTCAGCAAACTAGGTCTAGAAGTCCCATTCAACCCAGCTATTCCCCTTCTGAATATTTTCCCAGAAGATCTGAAAACATCCTATCACAGTGATATATGCGCATCCATGTTCATAGCAGCACAATTTGTAATTGCTAAATTGTGGAAGCAACCCAAATGTCCATCCACTGAGGAATGGATAAAAAAATTGTGGTACTTTTATATAATGGAATATTACTCAGCTATAAAGAAGATAAACTTGAGGGTTTTACAGATAAATAGTCACAACTAGAGACCATACTCATAAGTAAAATAAACCAGACCTCTATGTGTAAGTAACGTATTGCCTCGCTATTGTAAGAACCTGAAGGAGTGAATAAACATTAGGAGGTATAGTAGACATTGTGAAACAAAAGGAAAATCCTTAAAGTAAAGAACAACTGGGATGAGTGAAAAGAGAAAAGAAGGGGAAATTATGTATGTGTGTATATACAGGATAGCTAACACAGTTGTACTACTGACTTCTATCACTTTACTGAAAGGAAGAGTTAATGATTATTTATTTGTTCAATCTTGCATGTCTCTATTTGTTTTCCTGAGAAACTACTTTGAATATATCAATATGTAATGCAACTCTCTGATCAGTACTTGCTTTGATATCTACAAAAAGCTCTGTACAGTGCATTCACACATGTAGACCTTCTCTCCCCTTCTAAAAGCTTGTCTTAATTTATACATAATATTCTCCCCAGCTATGCTAGTGCCAATTGAAAAATGTTAAGCTTCTATTTCTGCAATTATTTTATTAATTTCTGTAGCACTTTTTCTACTAAAATGTAGTTTTAAGATGTCTTCTTATTATATCACCTTTTATTCATGGCTACATTCATGGAATTTTCAAGGGAATAGCGTCCTTTAGTTAAATGCAAATAAGTCACGTAAAGTATAAAAAATAAGATCATAGACAACAAAATAACCATTGCATTCTGGAAATATATGTTAATCTACAATCTGCCTTCAGGAAATGAACAGGAAATGAACTTGAAAAGTGTTGCTTAACTTTTTTTTATTTACCGCAGTGATAATAATAATGTGCTTGTGGCATGATCTGCATTTATTTCCTTCTCTCATAAATAAGAATCCACCAGGCAAGTACTGGGTCATCTTTCTTAAAAATAGTTGAAGAGGTAGGATGAAACATCTGTAGTCTCTCTTAATTCAAATTGTTGTTTATGTTCAGGAGCACACATAGCCATGATAGGGTAGGATGTATGAGTTACTGTCATAAGAAAAAAAAGAGCACATTAATTATTGTAAACGAACTAAGAGACAGCTGGAGCCATTAAAACTTCAAGAAGTAGCCAAATATTATTAATTCATGTGATATTCATTATATCACTACTATTCATACCAGATTCCTGTTGGTATTATTAGATGTGATGTGCATGACTCTAAATTTTTTGATGAATTGCCTTAAGAAAAAAATCTGCCACTTCTGTAATGAAGTAACTCCAGAACAAAAATTCCTATACCAGAGCTCAATATTTTTATCTGTCACAGATGTTTTTTTGAAATATCCATTGTCTTTCTCTATATCTACTTCTACTGGCAGATGTAAAAGAAGTAATAGAAATTAATAGAGATAACACACAACTTGGTCTCATTGTTGCTGTCTTTCTAGTTCTATAAATTTAAAACTCTTGTTTGATTTCAGAAAATAATTGTGTACCACACTGTGTCCTATTCATCAGCTTGCATTGTAAAATAATACAAATTAGAATACTTACAAGTAATCACTTCTGTTTGGCTTCTGCATAGGTTGCCTCGGAATAGAAGTGCAAGTTACAGAACAATTAATAGTTGGAATGGTAGCCAGGCGTGGTGGCGCACACCTGTAATCACAGCGCTTAGGAGGCTGAGGCAGAGCAACGTGTTGTGAGTTCAAGATCAGCCTGAGCTACAAAGTGAGCTCAAGGCCAGCCTGAACTGCATAGCAAGACCCTGCTTCAAACAGCCAAAAAAAAAAATGAAAAAAGTTGGAATGGTATTTTAATTGCACTTGGTATGGCTTATAAATTGTCTATTATATACAAGGCATGGATTTGATGACTTGCATATATTCACTTTATCTCCCAAGAAGTCCAAATGTACATATTACAATTCGTGTTTAATGTTAAAATTTCATAATCAGATGAGTAAATGTTTCAATTCACTAATCCTCGAAAGATTTTGAAATTCCTGAGTCACTGAACTCCGAATTAGCAGACATAAAAATATTAGTTGTAACTGTCTTAACTCCATCATTGTCACTGCAGAGAGAACTAAGATATTTTGCCTCACGAGTGGTCTCTCTGACATTTTGCTTTAGATACATTTTGTTCCAACCATTGGAATGACATTTTGCGTTAGAAAATCATCTCAATGCCTGTGTCTAATGCTTCCCCGCTCTTAAGAAGAAAACCAGTGGACATTAAGTTGCTATTTTTCAAGTATTGAAACTTTTTTGTTGAGTTTAAGTGACCAAAAAAAAGATATCACTTCTACTTCAGATACTTTAAGTCAAATATCTGAACCAGGACAAACTTTCATAATCTGCTTTGATTTCCTTTAAGTAATGCTAATACTAATGATTTATCTAACTGTTAAGGTAACACAAGTCCCAAGTAAATAAGAAGTTAGCTGCTTGGGGGTTTTCCATGTGACTGAGTTACGGGGTTTCAATTATGGCATGAAGGTTCTTTACATTTTTAAACTGTATTTACATGATATCCAAAAGAGGGGAGGGGGAAGTGAGAGGAAAAAAGGCCTCCCTTACACAGAAACCTAACAACGCCAATTCTCATAAATACTAGATGCCAGAACGTGAGCTAAGACAAATCGTAGCGACCAGTACACAAAAGCAGATAAAGAGAGGGAGGGAAAGGATAAGGAATTCAAAAAAGAAACAAGCTGTAACATGTACATGCACCCACTCCCCAAGACGACTGTAAACTGCATGAAATGCAAACATGGACTAAGAAAATTGAAAAATTATTTTAAAAAGCAAAATATCCAAATCTTTGAAAAACTAAAGATTGGAAGCCCATAAGTATGCGTGTACACACCACAGTGCATGACCTCAATGTCTTGGCTGCTATTTGGCAGATTTGCATATAATATTTCTGTGCTTCAATACAGTATATATAAATGTCTGGATATATGTTATCTGCAAATTTTTATCGTATTTTTTCTTTCATATTCTTTTTGTGTTAGATAAACACCCCTTACTCTATTTAAAGTGTTATTCAACTTCTCGAACTATAGAAAAATAATGATCTGAAATTTTGTTCTGCCTCCTCCCCTTCTCCATCTACCTTTCCTTTTATGTCCTTTTCTTTTCCATTCTTTTTTTCCCTTTCTCTTTTCTCTTTTGAAGCATCCTATTCAATGAAACCAACAACAGGTCTACTAAAACACAAAGAATAGCAAAGTGGACACAGAAATAAACTGTCCTCCTGTGCTCTGAGAATCATCTTTAGGGAAAGCAAAGCACAACCAAGAAAGCAAAGATCAGCAGTCACCCTCCAGAGTGATGGGAAACAGGGTAGAGAAGTATATGGAACCGTCAAGCTTTTCCTCGGGGCCTCATTCCTCATCTCATTTTTCACCTTCGGCACCAAATGTAGTCTCCGTCACAAGGTAAAACTGCCTGCTGCATTAAGGAGCCTTCATGGATGCTAGGCAGGTGCCAGGCCCCGTTCCAAATGCTTGTGTCATGGAATCCTCCCAATACGCCTCCAGATATGATCTGGACCTTGTGAGACAGTGCACAGTAGAAGTCAGTTTCGGGAAACTGATTTCCATGGATCAAACTCTTGCCTGCCGCTGGTGAGTTCTGTGACCCAAGCAGCCGCACCTTGGTGCATGGGTTGCCTCTTCTATCAAAGGAAGTCAGAATTTTTTACAAGTCTTTTGAAAGACCATATGAAGTTTGTCAAGTAAAAATATTTTGAATGGAGGAAATTTTAAGTCACATCCAATACTCATTAAGTTGAGATTCGTTCCAAGAACTATTACTTAGAAATTATAATTTCTTCTTATGTTGTGAATCAAATTAAGGTCGTATCTCCAGAAGCCATCAGTGGCACTGATTTCAACGTATGCATGAAACAACGTTGGAAAAGTTCTTAGAGCTCCTGTTTGTGTATATCTCATTAGAAATTTAGCAGGAGTGTTGAGTTGTACTGAACTCTACATACAGTCTGCTGCCAATGTCCTCATAGCTTCCGGGGTCCAACCATCCCTTATCACAATTCAAAAGGGTCCCTAAGTTCAAGTTCCACTGTCTGAACTATCCACACTCTGCCATTTACCTTTGAAGTATTGCTGCATGCCACTTATACGTGCATGGTAGGGCATTTTAAAGGACTGCTGGCAATAATTTTAACTCAGCCAGCTCACTAATGGCTAAATGTCTTTAAAATTATTCCATGAAAGTACAGATACTAGAGTAATAAATATTACAGGAAAGAGAAATAGATGAACCCCATCTCCTGCCCATCCTTATCCTAATACACTCTTCATCATTTACATTGCAACGGCACAGGAAACTCCTCATCTGTTACAGCTAGAACCTCACAGGCTTTTTTGATATAGTGAAGATCATTTCAAATACAGAATACCTTCTAGTAGTAATAAAATCATTACATTATCCACAGAGACTCTTGCAACAAGAAGATAAAGTCAATTTGATGATGTCATCATTGTCATTGACAGTGTTAATAAAGTTTTTGAAATACATTGGCTTTCCATTACCGGTGGAATTTGCATTTGAGGCTTAGCAACTAAGTATGAATTAGAAATGTTTGAAAAATACATTTTGGTTGATCATGTTATATAGGCTTCATTTTCTTTTCTTTTTTCCTTAAGCATTACCAGGTAACAAGTTTTTCTATAGTGTTCAAATTGTGTTAGGTGTATAAGTAATCTGAGGATGATGTAGCGTATAAAGGAGGATGTGAAAGGTTATATATAAATATTATAGGGGCTGGGGATTTAGCTCAGCGGCAAAGCGCCTGCCTGGCAAGCGCAAGGTCGTGAGTTCGGTTCCTGGTACCGGAGAAAAACCAAAAAAAAAAAAAAAAAAAAAAAAAAAAAAAAAAAATATTATACCAGTTTACTTAAGGGAGGTGAGTAACCATAGACATTGATGTCCATAGAAAGGAGCTGAGAAGGCACTTGGAATTAATCTCCCATAAAAACCAAGGGATGAATGCATACCAAAGTCTTTATAAAAATTAGTATTGTGAGTAACAGTGACAATAGATCATGTTGAAGCGCATTGAATCTCTTAGGGCAACATATTTAAAAGAGCTGTTAAGCATAAAGACGCTCTTTATTTTCATTGTACTTAGTTATATGAAGAAAAGTGTTGAAAATCTGTGATTTTGGATGAGAGGTGATTTTCAGTACAATAGTATAACCCTAGTAGACAACGCAGAAAACATGACAAACCGGTCTTGCAACATAAAATGGCACTCTTGAAATTTTAGAATAAACTTATGTAACTGAAAATCCATTCAAACTAGATGTTTAATGGAACATAATTTCACTCCTCTAATACAGCTAAGTTCAGGAGTGCCTTTGTTCATCCTCAGAGTGTTCTTTCATCCGTGCTGCTTACCCGACCCCATCCAAGTGTGATTTAGGAGCACAGGGAGCTCTATGGAAAAATTCTGCATTCCTCATCACTTGTTCTTCATTTGGAAAGAGGTCTGAAAATTTCCCTTTCATTTTCTCTAGGAACAATTTTCCCAGAAATATCATTTATTAGTAATTTTGGTTGTCTTATAATTTTTTCTTTAAATTTTCTTTTGCTGTTCAGCCTGCTTTCTTTCATATTTAATGTTTTTCTGTGTTATTACATTTACTTTAACTTTTATGCATCACACAAAATATTCTTCTGCAAATGACTTGTTTCTGAAATTTCAAAATTTTAGGGTCTTTTCTGATTCTGCAGAATAATATTTGATTCCTTTCCTACTTTGAATAAACTCACAGAGTTTCATGACTGTAAATATCAGGTAATAAAATTACTTATTTTTGAGTAAAATATAATCTCTCCCTAGAGGTATAATATTTGCTTTTTCCTTCTTTATTGCCTCATATATTTATTCACAGTATTCTTTGCTAGGCGGAAACACTGGAGAGATTTTCAGTGCTGAGCCCCTGAGATTTACGTGGGGCTGTACTGAGATGCTTTGCTATCTAATTTCTCCACACTTGTACCACCCATATATCTAAGATAATTTATTCCCAAATAATTTGAACAAAGTTTTCTTTGACTAACAGAGTTAATGAGCAAAAGTTTTAATACACACGGTGAATTTTTTTCTATATTTAATAATTTGTTTTCCAGAAATTCTCAACAGTTTTCTACTCTCTATGCATGATCCTTGCCCCTGTTAGGATTCATGTACCGTGTGCAGTGTTTTGTTTATTCTTATTCTGAACCAGGCCTGTGCTTAGCAAATGGGAGCATGGATCACTTGCCCATAAAATAGTCCTTACCAAAGTCTGCACCTTGCCTCTACCAAGTGATGAAAAGTGTCCTTGTGAATTCCAGGCTTTTGTGCTGCTGATGTAGTTGCCCTGCACTACCGAATATTGTAAAATTAAAGGAAAAAAGAGGGGCAGAGCAAGAAGTTAACTGGGCCAAGTTTTGCCTTTTTGCAGACTGGGCCAGTGATATTTGATGAGAGGAAATATCTTATTTCATACCTTTGAGCAAATACATTGGATGAGTTTCAAAACATGATATGCAAAACATCTTTCATGGTCATAGTTTACGCAAGAAGCACAAAATATCTAAATATGTGCACTAATTGTGGAGGGTGAACTATATGAAGCAAATGTAATACGTAAGAGTCAAGGTGCGCATATTCTAAAATCTCAAACTGATAGCTATGTGACAGATTTCTCTAATAAAAACATCATCAATTTTTAAAACCGTGAAGATTTGTTCTTCATGTCACCCTTTGGCATTGCCTGTGCTTTCTTCCTTTTCTCTTCAAATATATTTTGGCAAAAATCCCAGTGTGTGATCCAGAAATAATCACTGCTGCCACATCAGGAGACCAAAACTCGAGCATATAAAACTTTAAGGAGGAAACACCTTTCTGGTTCCAAGCCATAAAGTTTTTAGAAGCTGACACCTAATGTGTCAAAATTCCTTGAGAAGGGAAGAACAGTCCAAGAGAATGTGCAGAATACACAAGATGATGGTGAAGACGATCTAAGCACACAGCACAGGGGATTGTCAGCACTGATTCCACATTCTAGAATAGTTAGCTATTTTATATATTCTGCGTATTTTTTGCTACTTCAGTAATTTTGTCTCAGACATACATTCACTACATTGGATTTCATCCGTCAAAACATATTTCATGTAAAAGAGATTGGGGAGATAAAATACACCAGTTTCTGACGTACTGACAATGTATTTACATTAATGACAAAAATATGTAGAAGCTTAAAACTTGTGAGCAGAAACAATTTAAAATACATCACCTGAAAAATCTATTTTGTACTCACATATTATCAGGTTTCATATTCACCTACAGAAGACACTAACATGGAAGAAAAAGGTATAAAGAATGTAATCATGATTTGTTTAATTTTATAAAACTACCTAGGTAGAGAGATGCAGAAAATGTTGAATGATGTTATCAACAAATGATAGTTAGAAATTTTATATATATGCTATGTATATTTTAATATTGATCTCTTTATATACAATGACATCACAGGAAAAAATATTCTTCAATAAAATATGAACAGGAATTTCCTTATGAAATTATTCTTTATTAAGTATATATTTCTAATTACTTATATATAAAAACAGTACAATCACCACAAGGCAAAATTTATCTTCTGCTTTTTTTTGCTCTTTAAAGTCTTATGGAATGGGTAAATGCTTCTGGGACTCTACTAGAGTCAACCTTGGTAAAGAAAATTCTAAAACGTTAAAAAAAAAAAATCAAAAACCAAAAAGATGCGAAACTTGGTTTGAAAATTCATTAATCTATTCCTAAATAATTAAGTACTTAATTGCACAGAAACATGTATTAAGTTCTTTGTAGACTACAAGGAATATTGAGCCATATATGTGAAACTGTGCATAGTACAATCATTTCTGTCTCTCTGCCTAGCACTGCAAATACGTCCATTAAAACTGCAGCACTATGGATATAAGCTGTATTCAACTGTGCGGGACCAAATAGAAAGACTTGATGCCTAATTCGCCTCCTCTGCGAGCGCTAAGGAAACAGGCGGCCTGCAAGCGGGCAGATGCATTGCTGTTTCCAGGGCAAGCTCAACACCGCTGAGATCTGCTGTTCACCCCCATACCGTGGGCAGCGGGAGGGGATGAATCTGTGTTACTCTGATTGCTCCTTCTGCGTCTGAGTGATGAGGACAAGGTGAGCCAGACGCTCTGGGCTCCTTGTCAGAGGTAGACCAGAGCCCTCTGGACCGTCACATTTTAACCTGATTCTGTCTGTGCTTTTCATCCTCGTTCACCCGGTTAGGTACAAACTCGTACGCTGGCTCCTACACACCACCTTCTGACTCTTGGTAGTTTTCATCATTTAGTTTCCGCGGGGACTACTGAACTATTTATTTTCTGCACGGCTCTCTTAGAGTCTTACCATAAATATAAGAGTGCGTTTCCCCAGCTCAATATTATGAGGCAATGGACTTTTAAAGAAATATCGTCCTTTGGAGAATGTTGGAGGGCATCATGTGGGAAAGGAAAGTTCGTTGAGTGCTTGTTCACTCAAAGGAGAATGAGGTCATTGCTAATGCTGTTCACCGCACATTTCTGGCATTTCCCGCTTTTGAGCAATTTAGGGCAGTTATTCCCTGAAAATTCTGTGACTGACGGGACAGGGTAATTATTCCTAATCAATGAGAGTGGCTGACTAGGATGAACTGCGCTATGAAACAGTCTAGAACTCTTCTGTATTCCAAAGTCACCGACAATGTTTGGATGACTAACAAATACATTACTCGGGTTCTCACTGCAAGAGACCATTATGATCAACAGTGTGTTGAAATATGTCAGTGTCTCCAATCTGCTGGGAAGACAATTGTATGTTTTTGAACTTTAATTTTAGTGTTTGATGAGAAAGTTGACCATTGTAGAAATATTATTATATTTTAAAATTTTAATTGATAAATAAAAAGTGTACAGATTTGGGGTAAACGTGATAATTTGACATGAGAGCAATTATCATTTATGTTTCATTAAATAATTATCATTTCTTATTTTGAAATAGTTCACTTATTTCATTGAACTACTTCTTTGTGTTTCAGTTTGATTTGACAATTTATGTAAATTATACCTTGGTTCAAAATATGACTTGCAAAGTATTTTTCTTTTTTTTGTTATTTAACTGTTTTTCAGCTTGTAAGCCCCAAATCTGTTTTAAATTAATTATTTGTTTTTCTCCTTTGGAATATAATTTTTATTAAGATATTATAAATAACATCTTTAAATTCTGCTTGAATTTTTATGATTTTATTTGAAAATAAAATTTTTGATTTATCAGGAATTTATTTTACAGCCAAGGATATAGCTCAGTGGCACAAGTGCTTGCCTGGCAAATGCAAGGTCCCGAGTTTGATTATTGGTACCAAATAAAATAATTAATTTTAGATTAATGATGTAAATTTCATGTTTCATTTTTTATTTATTTAACCCTTTCATTAGCCTTTTAAAAACCAATTCATGTAGATATATTGACCATTTCTTAGTGTAATTACCCACAGTACTATTAAAAATTCCTTCTAATAATAAATGTAAAATCATCCATCATTTTATTTTCTATTTGAATCCTTTTTTGGAACATATTACTACAGTGTTCTACACAAAGAATATGAAATTTAGTTAATAATTTTAAGTTTTGTTGTCTAACTAACGTACAGCTGTTCTTCTGTCCTTTATTAAGTTTTATTATTTCTTAAATCAATGCCTGATAGTTGTGAAAATGCAAAATATTTTAATAATTCCTTCCTAATATCAACTGGAATGTACTGTGAGTGTTACTACCATGTACCACACTTGTTTTGAGCAGAGAGCTGGGGGCTGGGGATTTAGCTCAGCGGCAAAAGCGCCTGCCTGGCATGCGCAAGGTCGTGAGTTCGGTTCCCGGTACCGGAGAAAAACCAAAAAAAAAAAAAAAAAAAAAAAAAAAAAAAAACCAGGATGTTTTGAGCAGAGATATGTAAATACAGATGGATGGAGAGATAAGTAAATAGGTAAAAATATGTGTTCATAGAAAAACAATTAGAATTATAGTATATAAAAATTAATATGCAAGTATTTTAATATAACATTGGAATCAGTTTATTCCATTTTAAGTAGTTTACATATTTTGCATAGATTATATTTGCCTATAATTCCTTATTTTGTCATATCTGTCTCTGTCGATTAAATGGGAATTCTACTTGCTTCATGAAAATAATTGGAATAGATGCTCATTTTTTCTTGGTGTCATTTGTATAGCACTAGACTTAACTTTTGCTAGAAGATATGGCAGGGTCAGTTTCAAATCATATGGGTTAAATATTGTGCTGTGTTTGCTAATCTGGGTCATTTTCATTACCATCTAAACTTTAGAATAAGCTGTCTGTATGTGAAAAAGTAACTGGTTGCGACTTTGGAATTGCATTGTTTATAGATATATCCCAGAAGGAGTTGACTTGTGTGTGTGTGTGTGTGTGTGTGTGTGTGTGTGTGTGTGTGTTACGAGGAACTGAACCAGATTGTTCCTATTGAACTATGTCATTCACTCTTTTCATTGCTTTTATTTTGTATCTTGAGACAGGTTCTCACCAAGTCCCTAAGTTGCCCAGGGTGGGTTTGAACTAGAGACCCTGAAGCTTCAACCTCCCAGCATGTCAGTGTAACAGCCTTGTACTCCCACATCCTTAGAATTGACTTATGAATGATATCAAGGCTGCATATCTGTCAAAATGGAATATCTCTTCATTTAGTTATATCTTTTTTTCTTGAAATGTGTTTGGCAAGAATATTTTGATTTTATCTTATACATACCCTGTACAGATTTTGCTGGATTTTTACATATTTCCTTTTAAGGAGTGCTAATACAAGTGGTATTATGATTTCAATTTCAAATTTTAATTGCTAAATCATTGCTAACATATAAGACAATTTCACCTTTTTATTATAGACATTGGTAATCTAGCTTATTAGTTTCAAGACTATTTTAATTAATTCTTTAGTATTTTTTCCATGGACAATAATTTCCAAATGAACAAAGACAGTTGTATTTGTTTATACCCAATCTGTATGCATCTTACTTCTGTCTTCTTGTCATAACGAATTAGTTGAGACTTCCAGTTAATGCTGAAGAAGAGTAGCTCAGGAGATTGGCCTTATTTGCATCTTAAAGGAGAAGTATCCAGTTTCTCACTGTTATGTGTGATGTTTCCTGTTAATTGAAGATGTTCTTCGTCAGGTAGAAGAACTTTTCTAAATGCTAAGAGATTTTGTGTTGAATAAATGTTAGAATTTGTCCGATGATTTTTCTTTATTGATATTATTGTGTGATTTTTCTTAAGTGTGTTGATAAAATGGGTCACTATCTTCTAAGCAAGAGTTATCCTTTCCCACTTGAAATCTAGCAAACTTGGTTATAGTGTATAATTATTTGTACACACAATTTGCTAATTTTTAAACATTTTTACATTTATGTTTTTTAAATTTTGCTTTGCATTTATTGTGACTTTTTTTTTTCTTTTTGTACTGGGAATCAAACTCAGGACCTTGAGCTTGCCAGGCAGGTGCTTATGCTACTGAGCTATATCCCTGGCCCCTACATTTATGTTTATAAAATATATTGATCTGCATTTTAAAAAATCGTATTATTCTCCTCTGACTTTGGTACTTGGGGAATGCTGCACTGACTTTTAGATATGCTCCCTCTGTTTATATTTGCTTGAGGAGGCAGTAGATAGTGGAAACAATACCTTTGTGAAATTTAGTATGGGATCCACAAGTTAAACTCCCAGGGCCACTGGCTCAGTGAATGAATATATACATTCACTGAGCCAGGGAATATATATATATATATATATACACACTCATTTCTACTATCTGAATTTATATACTATTATTTGAAAGTAAATACAGATGAGTTGTAAAGGATACACTGCAAATTACAGGAACTATAGGGCAATTACTAAATTTTAAGAAATCATATACTTGAAATGCTAAGATAAAAGAGAATCACATAAAATGCTCAGTTAAAATAAAAAAGAGGCAGAAAGAGGTAAAAGAGACACAAACCAGAGTTATGCAAAGAATATGTAGCAGTGACAAACCGTAGAAATTAATGCAACTTCAACAGTGATCAGTTAAAGTGTGAAAGCCCTACATATAACAAAAGAGACTATCAGAAGGATTTTATTAAAAGCAAGGTATGCATCTGTTATAGCTAAAGGATACCTAGTTTAAATAAAAAGGCCCTGACAAATAGATTCCTGGGGTAGAGAACACGGCACACTCAGTAGCACTCATGTTTCCACCTGAGGCAGTAACATCAATGCAGACAAAACAGACTGATTATAATTTCCTTTAAAAAAGTCATGGAAGCAATACCGTATGGTCTTGCATGTGAATAATATTCAGCAGTATGCAAAGTTTCACACTCCATTTTCACTCACTAATATAAAAATATTGCTCGACTGCCTTCTAGTACATATTTGATACAGCTATAAAGGTTTGTGGAAACCAGCACTGTATTTCTTCTCTTTGAGGTGATTTCACAATTTTTGAAGTTGATTACTTCTATTGGAATAGTCCTGTTTTTTTTTTTTTTTCACTCTGAATATATGAATACAGTTACTTCAGGGTTTCAATATTCTATTTTAAATACACATCTTCAATTTTATCTTCGATGACCTTTTTCTCTTATGTGAACTTAGTTATCTACATTTAAGGCATTGATAATTGATAACAAGTTAATTTAATTTTAAAATCATAGCCAACTATTTGTACACCATACAATTTGATAGTTCTAAAATCTTCAATGATTTTTAATTTGCTGTCTTTTTTTATTTTTCCTACTATTTATTTCTTGGCCATTATTTTGCTTTAAATGTTCCCCTTAAAAGTTGCCTTTCTTTTGTGGGATTTATTTTTCTATCCCAAATTCTTCCAACTTTGTCATTTTCTTTATACTTACTTTATTTTCCCTCATTTATTATGAGCTTCATGAATATTTTATAATTAATTGTAGTGGATTCAGTACTGTTCCCTTCATGTTCATACCCAGAGGAAACTTCATATTACAATTTTTTTAGGAATTAGCAACTCTACATGAGTATGGGGTTAAGACAAAGTCCTATCAGATTAGCTGGGCCTTTAAAAGGTACACAGTGTTCATGTGAGCAGGGAAAGCCATGCAGAGACACAGATAGGAAGATCATGTGACAATGAGGTAGGTGCTGGAATGATCTGGTTCCAACCCATAGTTGCTGGGAGCAACTGAAAGTTCAGGAAAGGTTTTTGAGCACTCCAGAGAAATGTGCCCCAGACACAATTTTTATTTGAAATTTCAGTACCCCATGATGCGGGCGAATGAGTGCCCTTGTTGTCTAATCTCGACCTCTGGTAATCTGTTACTGTGGCCGAAGGGAAGCTGAAACACTGGCCCTGATGCTGTCAGACTGTATTTCCATATTCATGGGCTGTAGGTACCACAGTGTTTCCCATCCTTTTGTTAATGTCAAGAATTTTGTAATTCTGTTTCTCTGGCCTCTTCATTCTTTCTTTTTAATTTTCAAGCTTAAAATGTAACCTGGCTCCTTTTCCATTTAACCATCACTCAATGCGTTAAAAGTTTGTACATTTAAGAATATGCCCCCATCATAGCCACTGCAATCCAGGTAAACTGTGTAGGGAGGCCCAGGGACCAGAGGAATCACCAGAAACACAACAGGGTGTCAACAAGGGTGCACAGAATGGACAGGCAGGACTAGCAGTGGGGAGAAGTGTGAAGAAATAATAATGATGTGAGCCAACAGGTCTTAGGAAAGTTAGGTGAGCCAGTGTTGTGCTTGAGGACAAAGACACACAGAGTAGAAGCAGGTGGGTAGGGCTTCCCCTTTTCTCTTTGTTTTTCTTTTTCTTTTTTTTTTTCTTTTTCTTTTTTCTTCTTTCTTATTTTTTTCATCTTTTCTAAATGGCTGGTGAAAACTCCAGCCATAGAAATCTAATCCCATCCCCCAAACCCAGAGACCAATTTCAGATAATCTCTCACTTACACCCTCTTTTTCCTCTTCTGCCCTGTCCTCTAGTTTCCCAAAGTTTCTGTGATGATCTTCTGTCTGGCAGCCTCGCTTCTACTGTCTTCTCAATTATCTTTGTTTTATCCTCTGTCCTTCTTCCCCACCACAGGGTAAAACCACTCTACCAAGGGGAACACTGTATACAAACTCCCAATTTATGATTGGTTCTGTTATATAATTGTAGATTTTGCTCCTATGGTTTAAGGTACAAAATTAATAGTTACCATAATTGATCAGTTTCTAGACTATGCTTGATGTTATTCTTATTGCTAATTATACTACTTTAGTTAGGATGTGATATCTGTTGTAATCAGTTGTTCTCATTTCTGTAACAATACTGGAAATCTCCAGGATAATAACATCACCACAGCCCAGCACCAAAGAACTGTAGACTGGGACAAACAGATACCAACATCCCACTCTTAATTACCTGGAAAGGTAGAATCTTTGGACAGACGCAAACCAAAAACCTCCTACACACAGAAGACATCCTGAAGAACAGACTTTTCCTACAGAGGACTTTATACTAATGATATAGCTAACTACTACAAAAACTTGCAAGGATCCACACAGAAAACAAAATAAAAATTTTTGAAGTAGAAAATGACAAGACACAAAAGCAAAATGCAATCTCAAATTTCCAACCCACCCAGAACAAGTCCAAGAGATAATGACATAGAGGAAATAAGGCATAAATTATAAAAAGGAACTAAATAAAAATTATGGAAAAAATACAGTAGTGCAGAAGAAAGTTCACTAAAGATAATCAACAGCACATTTTGAAAAGTTAAAGGAAAAATCAGTAATTTTAGTGTTTCTGTTTTAATATTTAGATGTATGACCCATTTATACTTTAGCTTAGTTCATGGTGATAGACATGGGTCTAGTTTTAGTCTTTAGCATGTAGAGAGATAATTTTTCCAGCACCAATTATTAAAGAAAAAACCCAAATTGCAAGGGAAATTCTTTAAAGAATCAACAACAGGAATCTCATCTTATTAAAAAGCTTTTGTACATCAAAAGAAATCACTAACAGAATGAAAAGGCAACTCTAGAGTGAGAAAAAAATTTATCCAATTGTCCCTCAGATGAAGGACTTCTATCTAAAACATAAAGAAATGAAAAAATCAGACAATACAAATTCAAAGACCCAATCCAAAAAGGGTCATCTGAGATGAATGCACACTTCTTAGATGAAGAAATACAAATGGCAAATAAATATTGAAAAAAATGTTCAACATCATTGGTCATTCAAAAGCTGCAAATTAAAACAACACTTAGATTCCATCTCACTCCAGAAAGAATGGCTATCATGCAGAAGTCAACCAATAACAAATGCTGGAGGGGCTGTTCAGAAAATTGAGTGGATATAAACAATGTGATATTTTTGTACAATGGAGCATTACTCAGTCATAAAGAAGGATAAAATTGAGACATTTATAGGTAAATAGATTCAACTTGAGACCATACAAGTGAAATAAATTGACTCACATATATAAACCTCATATAGTCTCTTTGGTGTGAGAAATTGCAAGAGTAAATAAGGTCTAAATGTACATTAGATCTTGTGAAATAGAAAGGAATTAAAAAGGAAGTAGGATAGGGGAAAGGGGAAAGTAAGGCAGGGAAAAAGGGAGATAAAATGCAAGTTAGTTATACCACTGGTTTCTTCTAGTTCATAGAAAAGGAAGGTTTGTCCTAAGATTGATTGGAGAATTTTTGATAATTTTATCTGCTACTCTGAGTAACTACTTTAAAGATAATAATATGCAATGTGTTAACTATTGTTATCCTCCTATAATCTTGTTATGAAATTCTGTTTTAACTTTTTTCCTTAAAAAAGAGTAGGGAAAGTTTTACAAGTGGAAATGGAAAACAAAAAAGAATAATGTCTGTTTACTGTTCACTGCAATCATCATTCATTTAGATATAGATTTTCTTCATCATTTGTTAGAGCATAGAAACTTTCTTTTGTTTGTAGAATGCATTTCTTCTTTATCCTGAGATAAACTTAGCTCATTCTATCTGTATTCTTTATGTTCTGCTTATGCTGGGAAGCTACATAGCTTACCAAAATATCAAGTAAATGTACCCAGATATAATTTAGGGTTACTTGTTTTATATTTATGTTTATTTAAGAACGTTATGTATTTTCCTTCTCTGTAATTTTAGTTATTTATTTTCTTCCAAAATATGTTTTTGTTTTCCTACTACTTTAATTTGCTATAATCACTTGCAGGGGCCAGTGAACTATGTTTAGGTAGATGTCTTTTCTGATTAGTAATCCTTAGTAACACCCCCATAATACAGATATTTTGTAGTGATTTGGTATCTCATGAAGGCCAGATGATCACGTTAATACTTTTGAATTTGATTGGTACTCTTCTATCATTAATTATGCTTAGACTTTCTGATAAGTTATCTGATTTTAAGAAATAAAGACTATTTATCTATGCTTTCCACTAACTCTATGCATTGTCCCTTTTTCCTGTATATATACAGGTATGTGCTTGTCCAAATATGGAGTGTTATACAAGATTGATGAACTTATTATTGTTATAAGAAATATGCCCAAGGAAGTGAATAAGTACGTACATAATGATTATCATCAACTATTTCTGTCAGTCTAGTAGAAAATGCAAGCATATGTGCCATTTCTGAAATAGCAATAAGCCCATCTATTATTTATCTGTAGTGAATCTTCTTACTGTATGTTTGAGATCCATTCTTTCTTAATTTTCTCTTTCAACTTAGAGTAAACCCCATGCCTTGAAGAACTAAGAGTGCCTCTGAACTTCGCAAATTCCAAATATACAATTTAGTTACTTCTTTCATTCTTAGGAAAAGAAACTCTACTATGGAAGCCTAACAGTATGAAGGGGTGAATAAAATATGTCATTGCAGCCATCCAGGTTGAAAAACAGGTCCATGGAGTATGTAAATAATGATTATCAACTATTTCTGTTGAGACCATACTCATAGGTGAAATAAATCCACTCACATGATAGGGTTCCACTGTCCAGAATGGAATCACTGTGCTTGACAGGCAGATCCGTTCATAAGGCAAACACTTGATTATTATACACAAAGTTTTAGAAAACATTATTTATTAGTCACTGTATTAGGCACAAGTGTCTAGCATTGGGTGCTAGTATAGAGCAGTCTGCTATTTAAAACATGGGAACTTTTTGTCAGAATAATAATTCAAGTTTTGGTGCTTCTCTCTTGTTCGTAAGTAAATCAACAGCATGATACAGAAATTTACCAACTCACTAGTGGAAAGTAGACAATCTTGGTTTGCACACCAGTTTAGAGTTGGTCTTTACTGAATGTCTTCATCTGCTAATAAGAATTTTACTTCCTTTTCCTGTACCCACCATATATTTGTAAAAGGACTGCCAAATACAGTACCTTACTCTTTGATATATGAAGACACATACAACAAAAAGTAATTGGTTATTTTTCAGTCTTGCCAAAAAACTTTAGACAAAATGGTAGACATGTAATGTAAGCAGGTAATAGAATCAGGAAATTAGAATATTATTTTGACATTTTAAAACCACATTCAGGAAATTATTTTTTCTTTAAATTGTTCATATATCATATCCAGGGTTTATCATGCCTTCAGTGCTTAAAGAATAGTGAAAAGTGGGAGTGGGAAGAAAGAGAGAAAAGAAGATAAAGTCCTAGAGAAGTCAGTTTCATGATTGATTCAATGTATTATGATGATGAATTTATAAATATAGGAGTTATTTGCTGTAAGGATTGCCATAAATTCATCTCAAGGTGATAGAATTGATAAGGTAAGGATTTTCAGGAGTTCAGCTTGCTTACAATCTGGACTGTATCCTCTTGAAAGTGACCGAAAGTGCTGACCTTAAGAACTTTAAGATAATTAAATTGTCCTTTACATCACCATATTTTTTGCAAATGTGTTGTAACACTCATAGGAAATGAATACCTTATACATGTACATTCAGAGCAGGGTCATGCTAAATTTTAATGAATGCTTTCTCATCACTTTATGTACTTTAGAAATACTTTGTCTTTAATGACAGCAACTTTTCTATTCTTTGAGGCTTTGCTCCACACTTTAGAATTTCATTGGAAGAAGAATGCTAAATTTGAATTTTTAGGTCAGTAGAAACTCTCTGAATAAACTGTGATGAATATGACAATTGTACACCTCTGTAGGATCTGAGTCCTATTTTCCCTTATTAGATAAAATACTAACCTCTCATAAAGTTCCAGCTATAAAATGCAACTGGTCAGCATTACTCACTAGAATTATGAAGAATAATCACTTGAATTAAATTACACTCACACATTTGAGTGAGGAAAATAAAGTGACTCCGTATGAGTTTGTATGTATAAATTCTGAAGTGCAATTTTATAGAGCAGAAACAGATGAAGAGGTCAGGTAGTTATAAGCTAATGAGAAATAAATTGCTATAATCAGCGACCTAACATTGCCTGAAGGATTTCCTTCTACAATAATGGATTCAACTGGCAAAGGGTCTTAATGTTGCTGTATGAAACTCTTGTTTGGCATTTGTAATATTATTCTAAAGCTTGATTACATCATGGACAAGTAAATCCATTACGGAGCACTTGCCTGAAGTGATTTGATTTTAATGTCTCATAAGTATCCAGTTGTACAGAACTACAAGAATAATTAACATACTCCCTATCTGTGGAGTGACAATTTGTTCATTTATAAACCCATCTTTCTTCTGATTTCTTAAGCAATACCCTACTATATGGTTTATACTTCTTAGAGAAAATATGTTTATAACTTATAGGTCTCTTAAGTGGAACTCCACTGAAAAATATTTATTAATGATTTATTTCAAAACTTAAACTGTGCTACATTGCATCCATAAGTACTTTTTGTGTACTTATTTTTTTCACTTATCCTAAAAGATTCCTTTGTAGGCATAAGTGATGAAAACTAATATTTTCTTTATAAATCAAATTTGAAATGCAAATAAACTGTAAATGAATACTATAGGGAGTGACTATTGCACTGTATTAGTAACTAGTCCTGAGAGTGCCATATGCCTTCACTTCCCTGCTGTTAGGTAAATGTCAGGAATATAGTCCTGACTTCTCTTGCGTGAATCGTATGACCGCAGCTACGCAGTGAACAGAATTTCCTGGTGGGACTTGTAGACTCTGGTCCTGCCAATGCCAGTGTTCCACGTGGCAATTGCTCTATCCGTCCTAGGCTCCTTGCCATACTGAGTAGAATCTTCAGTCCCCCTGCATGTGGAAAGTAGCCTGACTGATAAGACAGCTCTCCCTTTTCCCAGTGAAGCTCTAATCCTTTCTTACTGCCCATTGTTGGTGGTTGGGAATGTAGCATTGTAATAAAAATAGACTGCATAAAAGACCTCTACCATGAAACTCAGAAAGAAAATCACAGGGTCCTGTATGGAATGCTTGAACATATATCCATTTCTTTAAAAATAGCAGCACTCCTAAAATTTAGTTAATTCTACTAATGTTATTGTAAGGACTTTTATACATAGCTTTAAAATTTCTATAGGAAAACATTTCAAAGTCATTTTGATTGATGAAGAAAGAGAATAGAACTCAAAAAGATACATGTATGTATACACACAGATATTTCACTGAGTCCATTATTTTGGAAAAAACTCACTATTTTTACTTCAAACAATGATGAAAGAACACATTTATAAGATTAAAGAATTTTAAATTTTGCAGAAAATTTGTTATATATTATATGGTCAGCAATATGTAACATGTATATATATTATACTTTAAGTATATCAAATATATAATATAAAAAGAATTTATAAAACATGCATAACTTCACTAAGTTTATTTAGTTACATTTTACAATATACTAATAAAATCCTTAGATTGTTTTGAGGAGATAAAAGCTAATTAAAATGTTCTGTTATTATTTGTACATAGAAATTAAAAAGTATTTCTCAAAATTCGCTTATTCTCCATGTTAGAAAGGCAAAATAAAATCTATAGCTCTTTGATCAAACAATCATTACTTGAGGGTGTTTTATTTTCATTTTAGTCATAGGAGTAAGAATATGATTTTGGTTAAAATTAGATACTTTTCAGCTGAGATTCTGCAGGAAGTGAATCAACTAAAACAATATTAAATAGTCTTATTGAAAGCTTATACTTCATATCTTGTGCCAACTTTCTGATAAATAAATGACATGATTCTCTACTGCTTAACATCAGGGGCCTCTCATCTTTATAGAATGGAAGACAATCCAACCTGCAGTTATCTGCCCAAGTTTCACCTCTCCACCTCCATCCAAGGAAGAAAATGTGAAGTTTGATTAGCATAAACTGAGGATGCAGCATTAATTTCAGCATAACCACTAAGTAAAGATCTGTAATACATAAACCAAAATAGTCAACAAACAAAACATGCTACTAAATTAATTTTTCTAACAATTGTGGGAAGCTGAAAGACAGGCAAAAAGAAGGAAGGAAGGAAGGGAGAGAGGGAGGGAGGGGGGGGGAAACACAGAAGGAAGGAAGGGGAAAGAAAGAAGGAAAGAAAAAGAAAAAGAAAGGAGAAAGAAAGAGAGGTAATAGGGGCCGCCTGCGCTTGGGAAGCCTCATGGAGGGGAGTTCCAGCCTTTGGCCTGGACCCTAGCAGTACAGGTGCCCAGGAGGCTGGCAGCTGGTGCCCAGGAAGTTGCATGGCAGAGCACACTGGCATGTGCTGGCCCTCATGCTGGCCGCAGCCGCGTGGTCGAGAACTATCATGGCACAGTGAAGCAAGGACACAATTGGCCTGCCACGTGCTGGCCGTGGAGGCCCACCCGGGGATGTGTATGAGTCATCCCAACATAGAGAAACCCCTGGGAATACATGCTACACATCGGGTTGCTCTTGCCCCTGCCGTTGAGAACCAGAAAGGTCCAGAGTCAGCTGAGGAGCAGCTACTGAACAAGGACTCAGAGAACATGAGAACACAGACTACGCCCAAAGACGCAGAAGTCTAGTTGACCGGGGTCACGAGAGCCTTTTGGAAGTTGGAAACCAGGAGGACCTTGCACAATACCTGGGGACAGCCCCTGGAAACCTTTCTGCCCCTGACACTACAGGCTGCGGTGGAAGAGCTTGTGGAGCTCCAGAGTGGTCTGCACCGAGATTCCCCTTGCCTGTGCTCACCTTTGGGGAGAGGACACTAAGTGGTTGTGGGGTCCCAATGCACTGGGAGGCCGGAGAGAAAAAGCTACAAAAAATGGCTTTCACCCCAGATGGCTCACTTCAGAGGTTAGTAGGAATTGCCTCCTCAGTATTCTGAGCCATGATGGGTTGGAGGCCAAGGAGAGAAAACAAAGAGACCAAGAAAAAGAAGCTTCTTTTTACTGCAGCAATAAGAGAAAAAGACCCTAAGTCTGATTCTCAGGGCCCCAAGAAGAACTCGACGACTGCATTCATCTGCTACCACTGTCAAAAGCCAGGCCACCTCAAGAGGAACTGCCCTAAGAAGCCCCCTGGGCCATGCCCTGAATACAAAGGTGACCACTGGAGATCAGTGTGCCCTTTGAAGCAGAGGCCCCAGGGCTCATTCTACCAGTTAGTTCAACAGGAATGAGGGGACCTGGGGAATATTCTGCCTTCTCCCTTTGGCCAGATTGTCATCTCCTTGGAGGAGCCCCAGGTAATCATTACTATAGAGGGATAAGAAAACAGCCTGTTGCTAGACACAGATGCAAGTCTCTTGGTCCTTCTTTTCAATCCTGGCCTTTGTTCCAGCAGTCACACCTCAGTGAAAGGAGTCACTGATGAGGAGGTAATATGCTATTTTTCACAACCCTTAGGCTGTAACTACTTGTTAGATCTTTCTTGCATATCTGTCTTCCTGAGAAACCACTTTGAAGATACCACCAGTTACTACAGCACCCATTGATATTTTCCTACTAATCTGTCCATAACTCTGTAATGTTTGTATTATTCCTATGTTATTTCATAAATGGATGTATGTCTGTTACTATGTGTTTCCTAAAACAATCATTGAGAATAGACAATGATTATTCATTTGGTCACCCATGTATAGCTCTATTTTCTTTAGAAACCACTTTAAAGAAAACAAAGTATAATACAACAACCACTGATAATCTTCTACCACTTTTGTCTGTAACTCACTATTGTCTATTTGTTTTCCTGAGAAACTATCTTGTAGATAATAATATGTAAAACAGCAACCATTGATTATTTCCTATCATTTTGTCTGTAATTCGGTAAGCTCCCCTATTACTATGTTATTCTTCTTTTACTCTTTAAAATAATAAAAAAAGAGAAATGTAATACAGACAAAAGTAAAAAGCAAGTTTCATAATAACTGGTGCAAGATCATACCTGTCATTAATAAATTTGAATCTCCAATTAAAAAACATGGAACAATTGAATGGATTAAAACAAGACTCAACTATCTGTTCCTTGCAAAAATTCACTTCCTTGTTAAAGCCACACATAGGCAGGAAATGAAGGACTACAATATGACATACACATTGAAGCCAAATTAAGGAAGAGTTTCCATTCTAATACTAGATGAAGAAGCAGACTCTTCAAGCAGGAAAAATGAAGGCAACAATTATATATTTACAAGGAATTCAATTCAATAGAATAAATAAAAATCAAATGTATGTGCTTATTGTATTGGAGTACCAAACTGTATAAATTGTGTAGCACTAGACCTAATCAGAGTTTTCCTGCCCTGTACTGGCAGCAAACTTGAACATACTACATTCAGCAGTACTCATGTCATCCAGACGGTGGATTAGTAAATAGTGAAATCACAGCCTATCAAATAATCTTAGCAGATATTTATAAAATTTGCATGAGCCCCCTGTCATAGAAACATTTTCCTCATCAGTACAGGAAAAATTATCCAGGATAGCTCATATACGAGAAAGTAACACAAATTTTGACAAATTTTTAAAAACTTGAAAGTATATCAAGTGTATTTTCTGACCTCAATGTAATAAAACTAAAAATCAACAACAAAAAGTTTTGAGAATCATATAGATACATGGCAATTAAACAACTTACTGTAGCATAGCCAACAGATCAAGGGAGAAGTCAAACAGGAAATTAAAAAATTTGTGAAATATATGGAAATGGAGACAGAAGACATGAAAACTTCTGTGATAAAACAAAAGCTGTATTCTGAGGAGAGTTTACAGGAATACATATCCACATTAAAATCTCAAAAGCCTAGGTTAACACCCTATGATTTCATGTCAAGGAATTAGAAATACAGTAGTAAACTAAATTCAGAGTTGGTCAAAATAAAGAACTAATAATGATCAAAGTAGAAATCAATGAAGTGGAACCTTAAAATGAACACAAAGATCAATAAAAGATCGAGCCAGGTACTCAAAATGATAAGAAAAAAACCCCATACATCTTTGGCCAGACTAAGAAAAGGGGAAAAAAGGACTTGAACAAAATCAGAGATTAAAAAGGAAACACTGAAACTGCCACCATTTAAATAAACAGGTCATTAGAGGATCTTTTCCGATAAGTGCAAATCAACACCTTTGGTGATATATAAAAGCATACGAATCTATAGAACGGATATCTAAAGAAGATTCATGAAGAAATAGGAAAGCTGATCATACCAATAATAAGTAATTATAAGTCTTTCATAAAAACAACCAGGACCATATGGCTGAATTCTACTAACTATGTAAAGAAAATTTACTAGTTCTCTTAAAGTTATTCCAAAAAACAAAACAGGAGCCAAAACTTTTTCTGAGATAGGGTCTCCCTATGTAGTTCATTCTGGGCTTGAGCTCACTATGTAGTCCAGGCTGGCCTCAGACTCTTGGTGATCCTCCTACCTCAGTCTCCAGAATGTTGGGTTACACGTTTGCACCACCACACCTATCTGGGAATTCTTATAAATATAGTACTGTGATGCCAGCATAACCAGTATAACTGTTATTCTCAAGTCAGATAAGAATTCAACCAAAATTTTTAAACAAAAGAAAACTAAGAACTACAGCTCAGTATCTCTGATGATGAAAATTCATGCACAAAGCTTTTTTTGTTTGTTTGTTTTTGTTTTTTTCCAGTACCGGGAATCAAACTCATGACCTTGCACTTGCCAGGCAGGCACTGTGCCACTTAGCTAAATTCCCAGCCCATTGTGCACAAATCTTGAACAAAATTTTTGACTAACTGAATCAAACAGCACTTAGAAATATTATACATTATGATCTAATGGGGCTCAGCCCAGGAGATTGGTGATTCAGTATGCACAGATCAGTAAATTAGATGCCCCGTGTCAACACACTAAAGGACAAAAGCAACGTGGTTATCTTAACCGATGCTGATTAGGCATTTGATAAAATTCAGAATGCTTCATGACAAAACCACTGAACATATTAGGCTTATAAGGAATGTACTGAGTAAACACCATTTTATTATATTAGGCCAACAACTAACATATTCATTGGAAAGCCCAGAAAGCTTTTTTTAAGACCTGGAACAAGATAAGGATACTTGCTTCCATTTATTTTATTCAATATAGGGTTTGAGGTCCATCCAGAGCAATTAAGCATCTAAAATGGAAAAGACATCAAATCATCACTGTTTGTGGATGACATGATCTTATGTATAGAAAATTTCAAAATCTCTATGAAAAAGTATTAGAGCTAATGAAGCAAAGAAAGTTGTATCTTTGAAAATCAACTCTCAAAAAATCAGTAGTATTTCTGCATATTAATAGAGGTTTATTTGCAACAAAAATAAGGAAGGCAATCTCACTTAAAAAATTTAGTACAAAATCACTAGGGATATTTTTCCTGCAAAGGAGTGAAAGATTACAGAAATTGAAGAGAACACAAAAATGTGGAAAGAATTCCTGTGTCCATGGATTGGAAGAATCACTTATTTAAATGTCCATAATACTATACATGAAGTGTGTTCGATTCAATGCAATCCCCATCAAAATACCAATGACATTCTTTGCAGAACTAGAAATGACAGTTGTGCAATTTATTTACAAGCAAAATAAAATGGAAAAATACAACAAAGCCTAAAACAGCAAAAGTCTTTTGAAGCTTAAAAAACAAAATGGGAAATGTTACTCTACTTGACTTAAAACCATACCATCAAGCTATAATAATCAAAAAGCATTTGTTGGCATAAAATTACATAGAATGTTGGCACAAAATAGAGTGATGACAAGCAAACCAATGTGTCCATAACCCACCAATTTTCAACAAATGCTCTAAGAATAACATTGAAGAAAGGACAACATTTCAATAAATAGTGGCGAGGAAATTATATATCTACATGTAGAAGAATGCACGTGTAACCAGTGAGACCCACTCACTGGTTACAAAATCATCGCAAAAGAGATTGAAGACTTAAATGTAGTACTAGAAAATGTGAAAATAATAGAAAATGCTCAACAACTGTGAACAAATAAATAATGCTCAAAACATTAATCATCAGGGAAACATGAATCAAAACCACTGTGAACTGTCGCCTCACCAGAGAAAGAACAGCTGACCTCAGAAAAACTAAAGAGAACAACGGGGGAGCAAGCGGAGAGGCGGGAGTGCCTCGACAGCAGGAATGGAAGCCGGCACAGCATGAGAATCTCAGATGTCGGCAGAGTCCCAGTTTCATAAGCAACTAGGTAATGAATAATTGAATTTACAGTTTCTACAATAAACTGACGTTAAACTATTTTAAATATAGAAATTTTAAAAACTATGTTAAACCATTTTAAATATAGAAATTAAAAAGGGCATTTCAATGAATTTATTGTTCAAGAAACATTACTTGTTGCCTCGATTGAAGGCACAAAAGTCAAATTTATCACTTTTGGACAGACCAATATATTTTAATATTAAATATTGGAGAAATTTATATTAAATCCCTGAATTACTTTCACATCAGCTCATTAGACATTTTTTGACCAAATAGGAATATTTTTAAAAATAATAGTGAGATGACCGCGTGGCTTAAAATAATGCTCACTGATTGTCTGAGGCCTTAAATACCAGAAATAGGGACAATATTACGAATAGTTGAGATTCTTTTTCTGTTCTTTTGATTTTGAAATTTTATTTTTTGGTACTTGAAATCGAACTCAAGAACTTGCACTTGCCAGGCAGGTGGTATGCTGCTGAGCTATAACCCAAGCCTGAATTGAGATTATTATCCAACGAGAGATGAGGTCTATTTATGTCAGGTCTTCTACGAAATTGTACACAGAGCAAATGTGAATAAAGTACACATTATTTTTAATATCTGAAAAGCAATTATTTTAATAAAAAGTAAACATGTAAAGTGATATATCAAGAAAGCTTACTTAAAAGGAAGATCCTAGCAAAGCAACTGCTTCTTAGAATTGTCTAAATTAAGATAAACTAAATTTACAAACCATCTTGTTTGGTGAAGCTCTGTATGATACCATAGGACATGTATTTAACCAGAAAGTATGAAATGTAAATGAGGTTCTGACAGCCTTGGATCAAAGAGGAAAGGAAAAATTAAAAAATTTAATTTTTTAAATTTTTATTCTCTTTAATGGTTTGATCAATCTTGTATGCTTATATGTGGTAATCTGAGCAACTTTATTGAAGATAACAACAATAACTTTATTGAATATAACAACCACTGTTAATTCCTGTCATCTTGTTTTGAAACCCTGTATCATTTTTATTGTTTTGCTTTGTTTTGTTCTTGTCTTTGTTGTTCTTATTTTGTTATTGTTTAGTCTTTTTAAAATAAAAAATAAAAACAAAAAGATAAAATAAAATAAGACCAAGTAATTACAAAGTCAGTTAAGAGGAAGCTTCATGCATTAGTAAGGCATTACACTGTGTTTTAAAATAAGGTATCTAAAATTTGTATATATTTTTGTACGTGCATGTGTGCAGTATACAGGTGTATATATGAACACACATATGATCACCTAACAGACTCTATGGAAGAATGAAATTGAATAGCCAATACTTCAATATGTCATGAGATTCATACACTTATATCAACCTGTCTTCTCATAATTCTTTATGACTCATAGGACATGTATTTAACCAGAAAGTATGAAATGTAAATGAGGTTCTGACAGCCTTAGATCAAAGAGGAAAGGAAGGGTGGAAAACTTGTTCACTAGGTCTCCAAGGAGAATGTAAGAATTACATAAACAGCTCAAGTAAAATATTTCCATATCACACATTTTTCTACATTTATTCTTGGCAGGAGAGCCTAAAGGCAACTTCTAGCACAGGCAGACAAATGATGAAGAGGTGTATGGGTCTAACACCTTTGACATTTCAGGATATACTTTCTTAGTACTGAGGGCAAATTTCCTTGATGAGCTATGGGATAAAAAATGCTACCGTGAGAGGGATTTTGGCACTCTGACAGACCAGAAGACAGGCTTCTTAAATGCCTGCTGAGATTACTTACTGATTGCTAATTCAGAAAAAGGAAGTTCATAGTTATAGTGAAAAAATAAATCAAATTAAAGATGATTGAGTAGAATTTATTAAAAGAGGAAAAATTAGTTAGAATTCTTCTTCGGAAAAAGGGAAGTCCTTATTTAATTTTCTTTCTTTATTTTGAAATATAAAACATATATAACATGACTATTTAAAGACAGAATAAATGTGTAACCCTTTGTAATATCTTGATATATAAAATAAGCTTGATTTGTCTACTTGAAGAATGTTTGAATATAAACGTCTCAAAACTGAGAATTTTAGTCACACAATAAAATAGGAACTGTAAGAAGAATGATAAAGATAAGTGTATGAAAACTTTTAAAATTGAAAACATTAATTTGACATAATTAGACATAAACTCTGTCTCATGTGTCCACATATATGGATGTAAAATCATTCTTTACAGCTAGGTTCATTTACGTGAAGTATAGCAGAGAAATCCCAGTAAGATGTACAGGTTATCTCACACATTGTGATAAAATTCTTAGTTATGTCTCAACCATTTCCACAATCACAATACTGGAAGTGGTATCTTGTGTCTGATTTCTGTTAAGGTTGATACCCTTAACTAAAATGTTAGTCTCTACATATAACCCATAAGAACAGTATGAAATGAAGCAACAGGATCAGCCTATAGTCATGTTGGTCTTAGAAGGGTATGTGATTCATTAACAAACTCAGCTCCTGCCTTCAAACCTAAGTGATAACTAATAGAAACACCCAGAAGGAGAAGAGCAGGTCCTGTTTCAATTGCCACGTTAAGTTCCAGGTGAAGATAGCTCGGTGAGGAGTTAGCCTAAGCATCCACTTACACCCAACTTGATTTCTGCATGAACTATGAGCTTAAGGAATACCCGATACGGAGGAAGATATCGTAACTAAAATCACAGCTACAAACTGTATCGCAAAGTGTCGTAAATTTGCCACTTCAGATTGGGAAGGAAAAATTAAAGGGTGATAAGAAATCTTCTGAGGAATGTATTGATGACGGTAACTGGAAAGAAAAACATTCTCTGCTTTCGGTTTTGGTGTGTGTGTGTGTGTGTGTGTGTGTGTGTGTGTGTGTGTGTACACTACCGACCTCCCTCCCCACACACTCCCTCCCCTTCCCTAACAGCGCTGCTCCCAGGGGTTAGGAGAGGCTTAGGTAGGCAGACCAGCTTGCGACCCTCGCGATGCCATTCTGAGTTGGTGTTATGGAGCTGTTCCTTATGCTTGCAACACACTCTACTTCCTTAAAATCAGAGTCACAGCGTCATCCCCTATAGCGGTAACATTGAGTTATTTAACTAGTTTGCTTATCCTAATTCTCCAATGGATCAAAATCAAAGAAGGGTAATTGTTTTGAGGATAGTCATCATCATTGTCAATTTCTCCTCACATTTAATGTATAAACTTGACTTTAAGGTGTTTTTCTATTATTTTTGGGTAACCAAAAGAGGATCTATGTGGGCGAGTGCGAGCATGCGTGTGGTCCGCGTGAGTGTCTTTGTGTGTGCACACACTTTATAAATCAGAACATGAGGAAAGGAGAGCAGGTGAAGGGACCTGAGGTGCTGTTGACAGAGAGTTCCCCATGCAGTTACTGGAAAATGTTGCTTACCTTTCTTCTAGGCGCCTTCACAGTGGGTATCACCTTCACCTGATTTTGTTACATATTCCATAGTTAAGAGAGAAAAGTACAAGAGTAGAAAAAAGGAATCATAACATGTTGGAATTTCAGGGCTAGTAGCGCAGCTCGCTGGTGGAGTATTTGCCTAGCATACCTGATGCTGCGGATTTGGAGACCAGATCCAATACTACAACCACACGGCCACCTGTACCACAACAAACACAGGGAAAAAGAAAAAGGAAATTGGAATTTAAAGAGGAAAAAAGCCACTTACAAAAAGGTCTGTATGATATGAATATTATCATATAGAATACATCTCATTGATTGTAAACTGCAGGGAAGGAGTTGTTGACAAGGAACATTTGTTCTACAACATTTTCAGAGCCCAATCAAAATGTTCTGTCCCACATGGATTCTTCTGGGATCCACATACTTCCAGTGCCATATTCACAAGTCTGTGTACAAATTTGAGAGCAATTATTGCAAAATTTCTTATAAGAGAGTGACCTATGTCCTTATACTTCAGTCAGGCTGAAAAGCTATAAAAGATTATAGTGCATATTTCAACACAATAAAGCAGGACATAATAAATACCTATTAAAATGCAAATATGTTGATACATTATTCTGAAATATTGCTAGTTATGATTGATTGTACCTCTTAAATGAATATCATGGAGTACAATACATTTAACATGAATTGGTGCCTATAATAATGTCAAAAATTTATAATGCTTTAGTGATAAATGAGTCAATGTGAAGTTGAAGAATGCAAAATGTGTTAAACTGGGAAAAGCCCATCAATGCAGATGTGGAACCTTTGGTGAAAACATTTATTTAATCTGACAGTTATTGAATTTTGACATAAATGTGCATTATTCAGCACATATAGAGGAGGGTACACTTAGAATATAAAATGCAAATTATGTTTGTCTCTTGATTGGTCTACTAAAATGTCTAAATTTTATATAATTCTTAGGTAGAAGTCTTATTTTGAAATAAAATATTCTTACCTATGTAAAAACATGTTTAGTAACCGCCAAAGTTTCATGTATTTTAACTGACTATAAATCTCAGGAATAAAACACACTGGAAAGTAATGCCACCATCAAAGTGGAGATTAAACAACATAAACGTGAGAATTTGAGTTTGACACATAATACTGTCACTGCAAGAAAAGTTTTAAAACAAAGCAAAGCAAAACAAGAGGTAGAAAAAGAGAAGAATTGAAACGTTATTTTACATTGGGACTTGCATTATTTTTAATTGTTTTATTTTAAAACTAATTTATTATTTCAAAAAGATGGGGTGCAACCCAACTCCCTGGTGCTGTAACGTCTCTTGGTTGTTTCCTGTCTCTGAGCAGACACATCACCAGCTCGCAGTGGGATTTATTGCTGTTACTGTGCAGTGCTTTCTCTACATGTTGTGTAACAGGCCAGCCTATCTCCTGAGATGTATTCTTGAATATGTCAATAAAGTATACTATAAATCTTCTTTTTGAAAGACTGTATAAGACAATCTAACATTTTCTTCTAAAAATGACTACATAAATTTGCCCAATATAAATATTTCAGTAAAATAGAGGAGAGGAGCATAGCTGAGACAGATCCTCAAGGCCATCCGTTGGTGCTCATGCGTTAGGACCCCAATACCCGACTTCTACGGACCACAAGCGGCAGAATAAAAATGAAAGTTCTCTCATACATATAAACACAAATGACCAACTGGTCTCCCACGTCAGCTGTTATTCAAAATGGCTTAAAATATTGATCAATTTTGGAGGCTTCTAATTTCATTAGTTAGCACCAGTAATACCAAATTTTGGCTGAGAGATTTATTGAAACATATTTTGATACAGACACTATATTTTATTATTTTTTCTGTTCCTTAGACACACAAATTAAAGGAATATCTATATGAAGACTTCTGTTTGACCCTATGACTATTACCAAGTCAAATTATATGTTCTTTCTTGTGTTTTTCCTATAAGGTGAAAGCCCTGGTGAGCTGTTAGTTGCTATCTCCTCACTTTTTATTTCCTTTCCTGTTGGTCTTCAGCATTTGTTTGACAAATTCACAACTCTGAGTCAAGTCAAATATACAACTCCATTCCTCATAAACACATGCAACAAGATAGAGCAGGGATGGAAAATTCATCACAGACCTTCTAAACACAAAGGTGAATCCGTATACTCAAACCAGAGTTACTGTTTTTCCACTAGCTGGGAACCTTTTCCCTAAACTTAATACCCTTATAAATATCTTTTCACTGTGCTTGCATTTACATTTTCATGTTATATTTACTGCAGGAAAGGGCTTTAATCTCTGCCTTAATATCTAAAAACGTATTTATATTCACATTTTTTTCTTTTAAAGATTGTTTCAGAAGAAGTTTATCATACTGAGCCTCTCTCTGATGCCAGAGTTGTTTTGCTTTGCTTTCAACAGAAGTTACTTTTCATTGTAGTTATCAGTACATGTGTGTAGCACATAACGCTTATACTCCTTCTACGAAGTTGGTGAACCTTACATAACACATCTGAATTCCCCTCTGCATCCCCTTCACATCCCTCCCTCCCCCGCATTCCCTGGATCCCGTTCCTTTTTCCTTTTTTGTACATACACAGTGCAGAACATTTACCTTCCTTGTGTGGAGTTGGGACATGCTCTTAAAGAGTTTTAAGTACATAAAAATATTCAGGGCAGCTGCAGCAATTTCTCAGATAGCGCCTCCTTTAACAGGTGTGCAGCCTCCCCCACTATCAATGTTCCTCGCAAGCAAAATGCTTCTGCTAAAATTGATGAGCTTGCTCTGACAATCACCGTAACCTAAGAACCATACATTATGCTAGAGTACACTCTTGGTGAGTCTAATCTATATATTTGATGAATATATAATGACCTGTTCCTCTACTATAGTATCATAACAAACAAATGATGCTATCCTAAAATCATGAGACCCATGTATCTCTTCCTTTCCTCAAGCCTCTGAATACTGGTTATTTTACTCTGTCCACTGATTAGTGTTTTCCACAATACCCTATAGCTGGAATCAAAGGCATGTAGCCATACCAGATTGGCTTTTTTCATTTTCATATCTATTCAAGTATCTTCCATATCTGTTCATGAGTTGATAGCTCATTTCAGAGTGGATAATATTCCATTGTCTGGATATAGCACAGTTTATTCACTCACCCTACTGTTGGTTGTTCCATGATTGTAGAACTGTGAATAAATAAAGTCAAAATATATATCCGTGTATACCTTTTGTGCAGAAATATCTTTTCATATCTTTGAACAATATCCAAGGAATGTAATTACTGTTTGATATGAATCTGTGTAGGATTGTCAGAAACTGCCACACAATTTTCCAAAGTGGCCATGTCATTTTGATTCCCACCTGCTGTGTAATATGAGTCCTTGTAGAATGTGGCTAGTGTCTGCATCCTAGATTTTGTCCAGTTTAATAGGTACATAATAGTAGTTCATCATTTTAATTTGTATTTTACTGACGTAAGATGTAAATAATCTTTTCCTACCTATGTTTACTTATGTGTGTATTTTTTGGTGAACTGTTTTCTAACATTTTGATCTAACTTTTAAACCCATTGGTGCTCCTTTTCTTATTGTTGAGTTTTAACAGTTCATAGTATGCATTTGAACAAATAATTTATCAGTTCAGTCTTTTGTAAAAAAATTTATCCCATTCTGAAATTTTTCTTCTAATTCTCTCAACATTGTATTTCACAGACTTTAATTTTAATGCATTCCAACTAACCAATTCTTTTTCACTGATTATGTCTTTTGTGCACTACGTAAAATGTTTTTTCAACACCAAGTTATCCAATGCTAACTTCCAAGAGTTTTATGCTTTTGCATTTACACTAAGGAATATAATGTGAAATAACTATCTTACATTAATTTTGAGAAAAATATAAGGATTAATTCTAGATTCTTTCTTTCTTTATATTTTTTGCTTTTAGATAATGAGTCCTTCCAGAACCACTTTTGGAAAAGATCTTAATTGCTCCCTTGGGTTGCTTTTGTTCATTTGTCTGTCTTTTTGACTCTGCTGAGTTGAATGTGTTTCTGATCTCTCTATTCTGTTCCACTGATCATTTGACTATGGTTTTATGTATCCAAGGCTTTTCTTTTTATCTATATGAAGTCATATATTCTCTTGTCTCTTCAAAGCCCCTCCTCTCTTTCCCTGTTTCATCCATCTATCTAATATATCCTCATATATTCCATTCCTCTATATTTATTTACACTTTTCTTGCTATACACACAGTTGCTCAAATTATTGCTACTTAACAAAGAAGTCATTTTCTTAGATCAAAATGAATTTTTTTCACAGTTCTAGTTTCACGACATTTGTAATTACCTAATCACTTCTAGTTTTCTGGAAGCACTGAAATGACTCTGGAGTAAGCAAACAAGTATCCACAATACCTTAGAATACTTCTCTTCCATCTAGTTTAAGTCATCTGTATCATTTCTTATTACTTGAGAAATAAAATTAATAAGCTAGTTGCCCTGACACCAGCTGTCTCCTCAACATTTATCACTGCCAAAATTTCCTGCACATTGTCTCATGCATTCTCCTCTCCATGCTAATTGCACATTGATTTTTCTTGTGGTCAGGGGCTTCTTTCTTTCTTGGTCAGTTATTTCCTCCTTCATCACTCCTGACTCATGTTTGTTGAAAGCATTTGCAACAAAATAATACCTGGCCCTCCACTGTTTTCCTATGGTATCATATTACAATCCTATTTCTTACTGCAATCGTGTGATCAAAGTTAATATATGACTTATTTGTACATCTTACAGTTTTGTGGGTTCTCATGAAGAAAAGCATAATATATTTCATTCATACACTTGTCCTACAAGATACAATTTTGACACTGGTAGGAGGCTCTCATTGTTAGAGCTACAAATAATTCTTTGCTCCTGTTTTGAAAATAACATTAGCTAGGGGCTGAGAGTAACCCATAGACACAATCTCTGTGCTCTCACTAAAAGAAACAGAGAAAGAATTTATTAAAACTAGTTAATCCTTGTTCTTCTTTGAAAGAGTGGCCTTCAAGTGCTGTTAACTGTGGATTTTACCGGTGGTGTGAACACGTTCATTTTCATTTCTGTTGAGTAGAGATCCTTTCTTGTCCTCGACCTCGCATGAGTGTGTATACAAATCAACTTAGTTAGAAGCAGAGACATTTCAGTGCTGCATTCTGGACCTTAGAAGAGTTTTTATAAATCTTTTCTTGCAGTGTGTTAAAGCTGGAATAAACAAACTGCTGGCATTTCCATCATTTCAGCATTATGTGAGAACAGCACAAGGTGGTTTTGTGAGTATAAAAATGAAGCCAGTTAGGAAGCTGACAATGGGAATGTATGTTGTATGATGTGCAAAAATGTAATAAACAAGAGATCTTCGGAGGGTTTTTTAACAAACAGAAAGAAAACATACTCTCTTAAAGGATTCATGACTGACTCCACAATGCTAACAGCAGAAATGAACTGTTCTCCTTAAGGTGACGGAGGAGTTGGCACTGGGACATCCCCCGCGTGTTCAAGCCAGCGTGGAACACAGTGTGGTGCTGATTGTACTGCAGGGGTGTGGTTCTGTGCGCACTACACTAATTACAATGTGTGTGATCTCCAGGAGATGAGAATTGGGTTTCCATTCCTCACTGTGTACACGAAAGCTCATGAGCTGTGGGCACCTGACAGGTTTCGTTTCATGTTTGTTGAATGAATGGAAACGTGAATGGGCATAGACATTCATAAATCTTATTTACCAGTTCCTCTTAATTATACCAGCAATGGTGGAAACTGTGCACTGCATTTTCAACTTCCCCCTATAACAACATTGCAAATGTCAAATAGAAGAAAGTAAGAAATCAGGATTAAAAACGCCGGGAAAAGCAGGCAGCTAAAATAAAAAAGCAAACTGAAACCTTTGACTAAAATTTAATGAGATACGTAGTGAACGAGGAAATGGCCACCACTGTAACAATTATCCTAGATAATGTGAAGGGGAAAATTGTTTAAAATAAGACGCTGGAAGGAAGGTAACCCTACAGGGGTGTTTACATGGTTTTTTAAAATGAAAAGATTTGATTAAATGGATCTCTCCATTCAATAGTATTCTTAGCTGAGTAATGCTTACAAATGACTAAAATTAAATACCAAAAGCAATGAATTTAGCAGCAGAAGAAACTCAGCGAAGGGTCATGCAGTGCTAATGCCATCTGCCAGACTGAACTCTCAGAAACAACTGGTGACTTTCTTATCCATTCCTCAGTGGATGGACATTGAGGTTACTTCCATGATTTAGCAATTACAAATTGTGCTGCTATGAACATAAATGTACATATGTTGCTGTGATATGATGTTTTTAGATCTCCTGGGAAAATACCCAGAAGGGGAACAGCTGGGTTGAATGGGACCTCTAGTCCTAGTTTGCTGAGGAATCTCCAAACTGATTTCCACAGTGGTTTCACCAGTCTGCATTCCCACCAGCAGTGGAGAAGGGTTCCTATTTCTCCGCAGCCTCGCCAGCATTTGTTATTGGTTGATTTCTTAATGCTAGCCATTCTTACTGGGGTAAGATGGATTCTCAATGCTGTTCGTTATTTTGCATTTCTTGATTGACTAATGATGTTGAACATTTTCTCATGCATTTATTTGCCATTTGTATTTCTTTATCTGAGAGGTGTGTAATTGTGTTATTTTTATATAATGGAATATTACTCAGCTGTAAAGAAAGATAAACTTGAGGGTTTTACAGGTAAATGGTCACAACTAGAGACCACACTCATAAATGAAATAAACCAGACCTCCATGTGTAAGCAACATATTGTCTCACTAGTGTAAGAATCTGAAAGAATGAATAAAAATTAGGAGGTATGATAGACATTGTGAAACAAAAGGGAAATGCTCAAAAGTAAAGAGCAACTGGGATGAGGGAAAAGAGAAAAGAAAGCAGGGGAAAATTATGTTAATATGTATATACAGGATAGCTAACATAGTTGTACTACTGACTTTTATCACTCTACTGAAAGGAACAGTTAATGATTAATTATTTGATCAACTTACATGTCTCTATTTGTTTTCCTGAGAAACCACTTTGAAGATATCAATATGTAATACAACAACTATTGTTAATTTTCTATCACTTTGTAATTCAGTATTGCTTGTGTTGTTCTTATGTTATTTTGTAAATGCATGTCTATTTTTTAATATGTTTTCATTGTTTTATTTTTCAACTAAATTTCAAAAGATGGAAAACAACTGATGAATTTAGGCAAAAAAAAAATACTAATCAGCTGCTTAAAGGCAATGTTAAGGATGAAAGGAAGCTGAAGTTGAAAGTTTGCTCTTGCTACATTTACATTTGTAATGTCTCTAGCCTGAAAACTGGAAACATTTATCCCAGTGCAGAGTGTAAAGATCCTGGGTAGTCACTATCAGAACAGCGGGCTTGAAGAAACTGCAAAGTTGGGAATGAATACAGCAGTTGGAAATTTAGGTGGAAAAACCAGACACAATACCTGTGAATGTAGTAGTTGAAAATTAACATAATACCAGGGGATAAATAAAGAGTGAAACTTGCATGTAAACTTTGAATAGAAGCTCTCCTAAAATCCCTTGCTTATTCTCAAATTCTACACTTAATTGAAAGAAAATCTGGGGTTTATTCTACATATTTTTTGCAAGGAACAAAGTCGAAGCTGCCTCAGTGACCCTAAGGATAGAAATCAGACATTTCCTTCTAAGGACAACAGAGTAACCTGCATGAAAAGAGCGTTGACATGAAACTCAAAACAAATTACAACTGTCTTTATTTTAGAACAATTCTGAAATGATTAATATGTAATTTAAAAACACAGATTTTAAAGCATATTGTTTAACTTGAATCAAGTTGTAATAATTTAACAAATACAAATTTTAAAACGTTATAGAAAAATAAAAATTGTAGAAAGGGCCAACTTGAAGCTGTAAAATTCATGTAGTACAGGATGAGTAAGACAATGTATAAATTAAGACATGATGAAAATATAATTAGAAGAAAACATTGAAAAGAACATAAATGACATATGGGTTATTATGAAAATATATAACATATGAGCACTTTGATTCCCAAAAGAATAAATAGAATGCAAGGAATATGTTAAGAGATGAAAAAACCTAAAATATTGAGCTAAAGGAAATAAATCACATTACACATTTAGATAATATTTCAGCACAAATGAGGAAAATCTAAGGAACAAGGAGTGATGAGGTAATACAGGAGTAAAGAAATTACTTATAGCACAGTCCAAGATTTACTTTCGTTTCAAAGGAGTAATGCTGACATTGACAGATGTCTTCACAGCATAACAGAAGCTAAATACAGAAGTACACAGATCATTTAAATGCTCAAAGAATAGAACTGGAAGGAAGGGTGCCAGCACGGCTGCCTGAGGGAACAGCACATTGGAGAGAAGCAGAGAAGAGCTCACGGAAGTGCAGGGGTGCTGGAGAGGGGGAGGCAGCCACACCTGGAAATGGAAAACATCTGGACGATGATCCATGGAGAGCCAACCAAACATCTGAGTCACAGAAAGAGGGCAGTGAGATGCCACTGGTCTGCACCTCCGCTGTGCACACCACCCAGGCAGCAGGCACTGGAGTGAGGGCTCTAAAAGCCTGAGGGAGGGAGCTACCGGTGCACAGGTGACTCCTCTGACAGCCTCTTCATCTATCAGCCTTCCTTCCAGCATTGTCCCAAACACCTGGGTACACTGCTCCCTGGTGGCATCTTTTCCACAGCTCAGGACCCACGAGGAACTCCCACGTGTTCTAAGCACAGACAGGCTAAACAGTGTAAATGACCAGGAGGCACCAGGGCTACAACACCAACTCCTCAGTCTGCTTAATGAGAGTGAAAGAGAACACCTCCTTCCAGACTGACTGATTCCTGAAAGCCAGCAACACTTTCATTCCCAGACCAGAGAAGGACCCAACCAAATAAGAAAACTTCAGATCAATCTCTTTAATGAACACAGATGCAAAAATACTCAAAGAGATTTTCAAATAGAATGTAATAAAATTAAAAGGATCACACATCGTGACTAGCTAGGTTTTATCCCAAGAATGCAAGGATGGTTCAACATACACAAATGAGTAGATGTAATACACCAAATAAACAGCAAAGACAAAATCACATGATAAGACACAGAAAGGGATTTTGACAATATCCAACACTGATTCATGATAAAAATCTAGAAAAAGTAGATATTTAAGGACCTTATCTCAGTCTGATAAAAGCCATTTATGACCAAATAATGGTCAATATCATATTAAATGGGAAGAAGCTGAACACTTTCTCTCTATCAGGAACAAGATAAGGATGTCCACTATAGCTGTTCCTGTTCAGTGTAGCACTTAAAACATTAATCAAAACACTCATATAGGGGCTGGGGATTTAGCTCAGCGGCAAAAACGTCTGCCTGGCAAGCACAACGTAGTGAGTTCTGTTCCTGGTACCGGAGAAAAACCAAAACAACAACAACAACAACAAAACAATCATATGACAGAAAGAATTGAATGGGATACGTATAGGGAAGAAAAAACAAATTATCATTATTTGCAGATGACATGGTCCTTTACATAAAAGACAAAAAAATCCACTAAATCCTTCAAAAATTAATAGTCAAATCCAGTTGTGTTGCAGAGTACAAAATCAACACAGAGACATTAATAACATTGCTGCACACCTATAATGAAATCAGTGAAAAAAAAATTAGGAAAACATTACCATTCTCAATAGCATGGAAAAATTTAACACCAGGAAATTAACCTAGTGGAGAAGTGAAAGATCTCTACCACAAAAACGATAGAACCCTAAAATAGGAGAATTAAGAGGATATCAGAAAATGGAAAGATATCTCATTTCTGCCTAGGCAGAACCAATACTGTCAAAATGGCCATACTTACAAATTGATGTACAGATTTAAAGCAATCTCAACCAAACTACCACCTATATTACTGACAGAACTAGGAAAAGCAATCCTGAAATTCATATGAAACTAGAAGCGACCCCAAATAGCAAAAGCAGTTCTGTGTATGAAGAGCAAAGCCAGAGGCACTGTCATCCAGGATCTCAAGTTATATTATGAGGTAATAACAAAACGGCACGGTACTGAACAAAGAAGTGTAGGTCCATGGAACCAATGCAGGAGTCGCAAACAGTCACAAGCACATTCAGCCACCTGGTCCTTCACAAAGGGGCCAAATATATATGCCGCAGGAAAGACGTGTCTTTAATAAACGGTCTCGGGAACCCCATGGATCCACACACAGAAGATTGAAGTTCTTCACCATGTAGTAAACTAAAAGAAAAATATGTCACAGACCTGAATATTAAAAGAGAACCAATGTGCTGAAAGATAAAATAGGCACAGCTCTTGATGGTATAGGTAGAGGTAAGGACATTCTGAACAGAACCCTAGTTTCACATGAAGTAACATCAAGAGTGAACAAACACAATTTTATCAAATCAAAAACCTCATCACAGCAAAGGAAACCGAGGGAAGAGAATCTACAGAATGGGAAAAGTTTGAAGGCTACACCTCAGGCAGAGGACTGGCATCTAGAATACATAAAAGATTCAAACAATCAGATATCCAAAAATGAAATCCCATCAGAGAATGGGTGACTGAAACCTTTCCAGAAGGACACACACAAAAGTCCATAAACACATGAAAATATGTTCGACATTGCTCATCATTAGAGAAATGAAAACTGAGGTTCCATCTTCCTCCAGACAGAATGGTAACTGCTAAGAAGTGAAATAATGGCAAATGCTGGTGAGGCTGCAGGGAAAAAGAAACCTCGTACATTGTTGTGGGAATATGCACTAATGCAAACATTGTGGAAATCACTGTAGAGATTCCTCAAAACTTAAAATCAAAATTCCATTCAACCTAGCTATTCCCTTGCTAGGTGGCATTCCCAAAAAATTAAAGACATCACATTACAGTGATACATGTTTATAACAGCTCAATTCATAGTAGCCAGAACTTGGAAAGTGTCTATATGTCCTTCAATCGATGAATGGATAAATACCATGTATTGTTTATGTAATTTTTATACATTAACTATAGTATTTACACATAATGGAATACTACTGTACTGTAAAGATGGATAAGTTTGAATGACTTGTAGGAAAATAGGTTATACAATGTTTTTTCTGGTTTTCATATGAAAATATACAGCAGAAGAGATAAAGGGCAGTACAAGGAGAGGAGGGAATGAGAATTAAAAAATAAATTAGGCCACGTTATGTAGATGACCCTATTCCCCATGAAGAATGTAATCACTATGTACTGGAAACATGGAGCAATGAACGTTTTAATAATGAATGGGAAAATGTGGAAATCAGGTATCCTTTTCGCTACACATTGCTTTTAGCATTCATTTTTTAAATCACTTAGATTTTATATGCATTTCCTTTCCTCTTTTCAAAAAATATGTACAAAGTTCCCAATTATTTGAATTGTTGAGAGCAGTGTACGTGTATATTACACTTTTAAGCTATTGTCATCATTGCTATTTGCATTGTGGTCCATGATATTATTACACAGAAACATTATCTTAATAATCAGGCTATAGTATGTGTCTAAAGGAGAGGTAGTTTTATTTCTAGGTATGACAGAGCACTTCAAAATGGGGTGAAAATCATTTATAACAGTCTAAAATGTCCACCTGTGTATAGGTAAAAAAAAAATCCATACGGATTCTTAAACATCATAATTTGAAAACAGAGTGAAATGTGGAAACAATGAAGATTAAAGAAACTAACTTTCTAGGGAGGGAAGAGGTCCTAAAAGGGAATATTTGTCTTTTCCACTGGCCCTTTCCTGAGGTATTTATTTCATATAATCATCTAGCACAGAAGAACCTGGCAATCCATGAGAGTGGTTTAAGCTTTGAAAGTCTACCAGTGTTGAAAAATCATGATTTCAGTAGGTGCAAAACCATTGGTGGACTTTTCATACCTGTGGATGAGAAGCTAGTAGGAAATTCAAAAGGAAGAAATTTCATTTGCTCATACTGGTGATAGAAACAACTGGGAACATGGATGGAAATGGAGGCCATCATGGTAAGTGAAATAAGCCAGCCCTGGACAGAGCAGGAGCACCTGTTCTCTTGTACGCGGGGACTGAAACCAACCAAACACATGAGTGGGAATGGGGAGAGGGTAGAGGAGAGCATCATATTCAACGCAGGTTATGTACTTGTGCAGAAGTATTACCGCAAATTGTTAATTTGTTCAGTTATCTTGTGTTAAAATTTATAATAAAAAACCTATAAAACAAGAACCTGTGGAAACACTGTGTGCATTTATGAGGTCTTTCTGCCTTTCCCCTTGTTATTGGTAAAATGCCATTCTGCCTCTTTTTCCGTTGTTGTTATTTAACATTTTACTAGAAGGGACTTAGCCAACACCAGAGGAAAAAAGAGCAAAATGAAATATAATGAAATAACAAGTGAAATGCATTAGAAAGACAGCAGTATCCATCAGACATCTAAAGAATACCTAAAATAATCTACATAAAACTATTAAGTATATTTAACAAAGCCACTTGATTTAAAGTTATTAAAATGACTTTTTGTTTCTCTATAACAGGAATAAATAAGTAGAAACTAAAATAAATGTACAGTATTGAATAAAGCAATGAAAACAACAAATATGTAGGAGTACATCTAACAAAAGATTTGTAGTATAATTCTATTGGTAAATTAAAGAACTCATTAATACAAATGAAAGGCTTACTTAATGAATGAAAAATCTCAGGCTCAGGAGAAATGAATAGTAAAACCAAACTGACCTTCCTGAAATACAATGTATTGCAAAAGGTGAATTCAAAATATTCAATTCTTAATGGTTTGTAGAAATCTATATAATGATGCTAAAACCTGAAGAGAAATGCAAAAATTATTCAACATTCAAGGATGTCTTGAACTATTAATTTGATTATGTAAATTTAAGATAAAGTTATGGAAATTTAACCAGACAGTGGTACAAAGATAGAATAGTAGAACAGTAGGACATTATGGAGGTCAGAAACAGAACCAGAATTTTTGGATCATTTCATTTTGATCAGAAGATACTTTAGATATAGGAGAACGTGTGATGTTTTCAGTAGTGTAATTCAATGAGATAGACAGATACTGGAAAGATAAATGGTAGAAACGTGAAAAACTAAAACTGAAGCTGAATTCACGCTATGCACAGAACAAAATTCCAGAAGAAATGTAACTATAAATATAAAAAGTAAATAAATGTATCTCATTACTGTGGTATAGGTAAAAATTATCCAGACAGGGAAAAATGTTAACTTTAAAGAAAAATGATAAATTTAGATCTGTTGTAATTATGACATGTTTTCATCAAAGCATAAAATTCAGAGTATCAAAAGGTAATCCAGAACACTGTATGTATCTATGCATAAACTTAAGCACATATCAATGTATATATATGCCCCCATGTATATGTTTGTGCATATAAGTTTTCACACATATGCTCATAGGTAAATTGCATAGAGAGTGGGTACATATCAATATAAAAACAGAATGCTTTGTTTAATATCTAGTAAATGTCTGTAAATTACTTCCCAGAACACATTTAGAGTCATAGTGAATGAATATATATATATATATATATATAGAGAGAGAGAGAGAGAAAGAGAGAGACAGAGAGAGACAAAGAGACAGAGACAGAGAGAGAGAGAAAGAGAGAGACAGAGAGAGACAAAGAGACAGAGACAAAGATTGATTCTCTTTCTGACTTTTACTAACTTTATCTATACTTCAGTGTAAAAATCTTAGTTAAATTAAAAATAAGCTAAACTTTAAATGTAAAGCCAATGTAAAATACCAATTTAAAGTCAAAGATACTCCTGTACACTTAATAAAACAGTTGAAAAGTATTAAATTTGATGGGAATATAAATCAGCTGTGATGGGAAGATAAATTGTACAAGATGGAAAACTGTGTTCCCTAACGTGGAATATCTTGTAACCCAGGGATCCACGTTTACCACATATCTGGAGTACGTGGATGTGTTCAGAAGAAGCCACGTATGACACACTTCTGGCAGCATGCTTTTCAGTCCACCAAATGGAAAAGCAGCTCCAGGAGCTCATCAGCATGAAAGATACAGAAATAAATTATGCTTAGTTGAAAGTACAATTTTATACAACAAAGTAAATGGACAAATTATAATTATACATAGCAGTATAGATTATTCTCAAAAATATAATATGGAACTAAATATCCAGGTACAAGTATAATTACAGTAATATGACATTTAAAAATAGTAAGATTAATCTAGAGTTTTGGAAGCCCATATAATGATTAGTGCTTTGCTCATAATAGCTGGAAACAGGAGCTAAGACAGATTACCAGGGTGCTGTAAATATTTATTACATGATTTATTTGGTTATTATAAAAGTGTTCAATGGGGGAAATTATCAAACTGTGCACTTATTATTTTGCCTTTTTTATATGTATGTTAAACTTCAAATGTTCAATAAAGTAAACTAGTTTAGAAATTGTTTGAGTATACAGAGAATTCTGTGAGATACAGCATTTTCAGCTTAAAAAAATTCATAACACATTGATGCTTTTGAAGGAAAGGAATTACAAAGAAACTGTTGACATGCATAATTTTCCTATTAACATATAGATTCTTATCTCACAGAGTTTCATAGAAACAAATGAGCTTTCTTTCAGAGGTATGTAGATGTTAATGGTAGTTACAGGAATATAATAAAGAATGTAAGCATTTCCTAGCACGGAAGTCTCTCTTGGCTTACACAGGATGAGAGAAAGGCCCTGGCCTATTAATAGCTGCTGTTATGTGCCAGCTACCTACGTCCTGATCTGTTGGTGCTGTAGACGTATTCAAGAAAATGTTGAATGAATTGCACTGGAGTGTCTTCTTCAAACTACACACTTTCTTCACTCTCAATACCTACGAACCTTTGAAAAGATGCATTTGAGGAGATGAGCCCTTTGATTGAGGACAACTTCAGTGTAAGCCACTTTTAGCTTGGTATTTACACTATTTCCCTGATCTGGGAGTAGTGGGAAACTATCACTTGTTTATAGTCTCAGGCAAGTCATTTTATATCAACTTTTTGACAAACGCTTCCACTATTTCCCCACAGCTGCTTCTCTTGAAGTAACCAGAATGTCCTGAAACCTCAAAACAGCTACTGTTCCTCTCCAGTGTGCCGAATCATCACACAGGGAAATGAGGGTTTCATTGGAGTTTTAGCATTGGGGCTAATTTAATTCATCTTGATTTTTATCAAAGATTTTGGGTATGATGTCAGACAAGGATCGTAAAGTTGTTGCCCTTTAGAAGGAAGTTTCATTGTGAGGGATGAATAAAACATTTCAAAAGGGATCATGAAATTTTGCCAATTAGCACCATTATTACTTCTATAAGTCACTTTTATTCAAAATAGGTTCCTGGGGAAAATAATATAGATGCTAAATTTTACAAGAAATATCAAATAATTTCGGAATGACATAAATATTCAGGCTTTAATAAAATAGTACTTACCAGAGCCCTTCTTTATATTGTTAATCTGCCTGGGATATGTCATGCAGTATTTTCTGGAATTACTTGATCTCATTAGGTCTTTTAATTTTTTTATATGGACATTGTCATAATTAGTGTTCCAGAGAAATGCCTTTGACATTGAGAGGTGCTCATACACTTTTTAATGGTGTAGTTAAAAATGAAATATAGAACCATAATCCTATTATTTATTTTACATGTCAAAGGAGATACTCTTGTGTATTGAATTGCTGCTAAAACTCTTCCTAAAGAGTCCAATACCAAACCAAATGTTACATCTCACCAGTTTTTTACTTCCAAAATAGAATAGAAATAAAGAAATACTTTACATATCCCTGACAAAGCTGTATTATACATAAAACAGAAAAACTTACAATAAACGACAGTTAAACCAGACTGACCCCAAGCAGAATATGTGTCATTTGTTCTACAGATTAGTTGGATCTGAGCCCTGAGAGGCAGGTGAGTATAGTTAAAACAGTGCCAAAGCACTCCCTATGCCATCACTGCTTTCTGGAGCAGAGCATCACCTCTGAAGATTTGATATGCCAAGTATCACTAACAACAGATCACATGTCCACCCTTGTCAAAAGCATAAAGAATGGAGAAAAAGAAAACACTAGTCAGTCAGCTGATCCTGAGAACATCACAGAGAGGTCAGGTGCAGAAATGTATTTTTACTTGTTTTTTCTAAAATACATTGTCTAAATAGAAAATATATCTTACACTCAAGATAATTGAAGAAATTTGTAACAATTACAAAAATTTCTGTATGAGAAGGAAACCACAAGGTAATGTGGTAAAGATTCATGCTACCACATGCAGAGCATTATGGTATTTTTGGAAAAGTATCACAGGGTCATGAACTGCCACCTGAGGAGGCACCATGTCCTCGGTATTAAGGGAATAAAGACTGAGACCATATTGCTACACCCTCTTCTGATATCGCACAGGATGGAAGAAGATGATTGGAAATGTGGGTACCAGGCAGCCTACCAATCCTGTGTACACATCACCTCAAGAGCCACGTGTGCACATGGGACTCAGGGACCGATGGAAAAATCACTAAAAATGATGGATCAGAAACACAGCGATGCTCCATCAAATAAGGCAAGGAAAGTCACTTTGAGTTCTCAAATTCAATTTCCTAATTAGGTACCAGAGTGCTATTTTATTTCCTCTTTTCCCACCTCCTTCTCTTCCCTTCTTCTCCTCTCTTTTATCCAATTTCTCCTCGCTCTTTGAAGAAATGTTTCTCACAACACAATGCAATGCCTGTTCTGTTATTTTTTCCTATCAGCTGGCTTGGATTGAAATATCACCTAGGAAATTTGAGAAGCAGTTTGCAGAGTAGCTTGAACTAAGCATGCTGGCCAGATTTAACTTGGTTTTACCTAGAACTGTGAGTTAATGAAAACCTCTAATCTGTAAAAACCTCTGGACTTGAATAGGCTGTTAGACCTTTGTCTTCTAATCCTTTCACGAATGACTTAGGCCAAGAGGTGATCTATGATATGTTTCCACTATGTGCAACTAGTTTTGCTCACCTCTGTGCAAGGAATTCTTTGATTACATGTGTGAATGCATACATGGTACAGATTCATGCACAGAAAGTAAAATTGAATTCCACAAGGAAATGCATGTCATCTTTTAAATTTTGGAATTCATTTATGCTGATATCTGATGCCTCACTTTCCAATTCACTGACTGCTCTTATATCACATTACAAAAAAGTCTCTCTGATGACTCAGTGTTTACTAAAATGCTACCAGGCCTTCCCTAACTGATGCTGCCTCACCAACTGCTCACTGCAAAGTGAATTTTAAAATTGAGACCATAATGTTCCATGAAATAAATAGGAAACACACACTTAAGGGGCTGGGGATTTAACTCAGTGGCACAGCACCTGCCTGGCAAGTGCAAGGTTGTGAGCTAGATTCCTGGTACAAAAGAAAAGAAATACACATTTAAATATAGCATGGTTTCTTTTATATGAGAAACACAACATATAAATAAAGAGCAAAACAAAAATCAGATAATAGCAGCAGGAGGATAGGTGGTTCTTAAGTGGGAAGGGGAGCAAAGTTATAGAAAAGGGGGCAAAGAGATGAAGGCTGGAGGACACTGTATGCTACAAACATATATGAATCCAAATAACGTCATCTTTGCAAACACAAGAATAAGAGGAGGAGGAAGAGGAGGGGGAGGAAGTGAAGGAAAAAGAAGGAAAAGGGGAGGAAGTGGAGGAAGAGAAGAAATGTAGCAGCCTTTCAATCTCTCTCATTTCTACCTTCCTACAAGAGGAATGATAATCTCACTCTACTTTCAAAATTCCACTTTTAAGTGGAATCCAGGTACATGGTGCTTATAACCAAGGGAGAGAATTTGTGTATAGGTTTGGGCCTTACATGCAATAATGATAGTGATATCAAGCTTATTATTTGAGCAAGATTCCTGAGCATGACTATAGGGTCAGCCGGGGATATAGCTCAGTGGCCCAAGTGCCTGCCTGGCAAGTGCAAGGTCCTGAGTTTGACTCCTGGTACCAAAAAAAAAAAAAAAAAAAAAAGAGTATAGGATGACCTTAATCCTAGGATGACACCAAACTCTCTTGGTTTATCCAGAACAGTTTCTCAGTTTGAATATTATTTAACTCTACAGTTCTCTCTTGCTTCCAGGGGTCTTGACTTGGCTAATAAAGACAATGACATTTATAAAAATGCTCTTTTGTTAAAACATTAATAGGTATCACACACAAATAAGAGTTAAGGGTCTTTATCATTCAAGAACAGTGGGTGAAGGATATTTTAATAATTTCTTTTCTAGTTTCAAAATGCATTCTGAAAATTTACTATGATAACAAACATTGTGATTTTTACCAAACTTGATTTAGTATAACATATTGGCCAGTCTTATTTCATAAAGAAATTCTTTTTCATGGAGAACTGAACTAGTATGCAAACTTAGGGAAATAATGATTAATAAGGTAATATTCCCTTCCCAGACACATCTCCGATCATCTGCTTTGTCCGCTGCTTCCTTTCTGCCAGGCCCCCAGATCATGCACCGAGGGGGGCCACATTATTTGTCATCCAAACAGGGTAATCTAAAAATAAAAGAGACTATGATAAATGATCAAATGCAGGCAAAAGCCAACCCTGGGACTACCCTGGATGGGCCTATTTTAAAATGTATTATCTCCAAATGGAATAAATTCCATATAAATTGCTCATCTTTGACAGTTTAAAGTGTTACAAACCTACATAAACTATAGCTAAACACTGTGGGTGTATATCTCAATTCACGAAATACTCATGAAGTGTTACTTCATTTATAAACTCTTATTTAGAAAGGTCCGGCAAAGTTTGCTTGGGTAGAGATAAAATTTAACGTGGATTTCTTTGCTTGAAGGTGAAACCAAGTCTAGTCGGTATCATCAATGAGTGCTATTGCTTCACTTCAATATATTTTTCAAATTAATTAAATTTGTTGGTATATTTTACATACTGTAGAAATCAGTGTGGAGATTCCTCAAAAATCTAAAACTACAGGCTCCATTCAATCCAGCTTTACCCTTTGTGTTATCTTCCTGAAAAAAGTTAAAAGCATCATATCACAGCAATATAAGCACATTCATGTTTACAGTGGCACAGTTTGTAATACCCAAATCTTGGAAACAGTCCCAATGCTCAACGAATGAGTGGATAAAGAAGATGTGGTCTTTTCCATATATGTATAATAAAGTCCTACTGTGCCATAAAAAAGGACAAGCCTGAGACATTTCTAGGTAAATGGATGCATCTTGAGACCATACTCTTAAGTGAAATAAACCAGATACATGTATAAATACCACATTGTTTCTCTGATGTGGGAAACCAAAAGTTTCATTAAAGACCGAAATGTACAACAGATATTGTGAAATAGGAAGAAAAGGTTCAAATGGGAAGGGGATCTGGGGAGGTGGGAGAGGAAGGAAGGGAAAAGAAAAAAAAAGAAGGAAAAAATAGAATCAAAGCTTTTGTAAATAAGGATGGGAAGAGGGGTTGCAGGGAGGGGAGGGGAATAGGAAAAAAGAGGACTCAAGCTGTAACCTGTGTGGGTATTTCCGTGTATTTTATGAGCATCACTGTCAACATTTACTAAAAGTGTAAAATACAAAAGATATATTAGGCATTTTCAGAGTTCATTATATGAATTAATGATACTATATGCTGCACAGTGAAATAAAGAAAGACACATGAGATATAAAGGAACAGAAATTATACTCATCTTAATGCAAAAAGACTGATTGAAATCTATAACAATAATCCCTGGCCACCGATTGATGTGTAATTTTCATGCTGATAGTATCGTTAGAGGTATTTTACCCTGATGAGAAACTGTTCTACTTTATTAGAAATTTATCAGACTCTTTATCTTTGCTTAAAAATCCAATCATGCATTTCATGAATAAAGTAAAAAAATAAAAAAAAAATGTATACATTAACCCTGGATTTTACCTCTTCACATTTTTAAAACTTTCCAGTGAATTATTTAAATACCTATATGAAATTTAATATATTATTGTCAAATGCAGATTTAGCTTAGACTTCCCTGGTTACAGAATGTTTTAAAGGCATATTCAGCAGTTGGATACAGTTGACCCATGAAAAATAAATCTGTCAAAGAAAGCACAAATGATATGTGAAAACCTCAAAAATGCTTCGGGTACACTAACCTCTTTAAAGGTCATTAAGTGTGAAATAGATTGCTTTTAAGTGGCATTTAAAGAAGAAATCCTTAACGATCTGACACTGATTAAAATGAAATTAATAGCAGATCAAACTTTTTAGGCTTTTAAATCAAATTGTTGAGTTGTTCAATCACTGCGTGTTTATAAGGACAGTACATAAACTGCTGGTGCACTCTTAAAGCTTTAGAGAACGTGAACTTCTCAGCAACCAAAATTACAAAACACCCTGAATGTTTAAATTAAAATATTTGTTTCTTGAAAAGACATACTGCCATTCATCCTCTTCAAAATACTCTCTTATTTCCAGACCACACTAATGTCCTCATGCTTGCCCTTTCTGAGCTGTTCTCAGAGTCTGTTCCCTCAGTGTCTTTACAAGATATGAGTACATAACACAACACAACTGTTTTGATTACTTTGCTTTCATTTCTGAGACAAAATACCTGGCACCCAAAATGAATGATGGATAGGTTTATTTAGCTCATAGTCTGTGGAGGTTTCAGTCCATACACAGCTAGCTCCAAGGCACAGTGGCACATGGCAGAAGGCAAGCATTCATGACAGCAGAAGACAGCAAAAGAAGCCAGAGCAAAACAGAGGAGAGGAGGCAAGGTGCAGCACTCACTCCCATAATCCCAGCATTGTATGATGGGTCAATCATAAACTATAGAAGCCTGTCCCATGACTTCATGAAGTTTTGGGGGGACATCCAGACAAAAACCATAACAACAATACAACACCACACAACACAAAACAAAAGAAAACCTAAGGAGAATATTGGTGCCTGGTACCACCCATGGGGAATCAGTCTGGTGACAGCATGATGGTGCAGACATCCTCCTCATTCACCAGATTTGGCACTATGCAATGTCTGCCTCTCCCCCAAAGTCAAAGTGACCATGAAAGGGAAATATTTTGTTTCATTTTTAGGTACCAGGAATCTAACTTAGGACCTTGTGCTTGTCAGGCAGGTGCTGTGCCACTGAGTTATATCCCTGTCCCTAGGTAAATACTTTCAACTGATCGAGCTCACAGAGGCAGTCAGAACTGTGCACCTGAATACACAATTTTTGCTTACAGTTCAACTTTGTCTTATTTTTATGTCCTTTCCTGTGAATCATAATATCTATATCCATGTACTGTACATTTGATAATGGTAGTGAAAACATTTTGTTTGAGATGCTGAAACTTACCTTTAGCCCTAAAATCCGGTGTGTAAGTTCTTGCTCCCACTCTTCCCTAACAGGTATAAATGTTAACTTTATTTCTTATAATCATTATTACACTTTCTTTACAGATCTTCTTCATAGGAATGTTTTCCTAGATGGTACTGCTTCCTTTTCAAACACTTATAAGTGAAACAAGGGAAGTCTGTATAATTTTGTGAAAATGGTGAGCTTTTGGTGAAACCTTACTGAGAATATTATGATGGATACTGGAAACAGAGGGAAGGGAAGAGTCTTTCACCCATAAACGGGTCGCACACCCATGGAACCAGCCCTGAATTCAGACACTGCACAGAGCTTACTTGGGACATGATGCTTTACTTTTAGGGTATATCCATGCACATATAAAACATACTCATGCAACAAAGTATATATTTGAGCCTCATCTAGTAAATCTTTACTAAATTCATCAATTCCTCTTCACTGATAAGTACTATGTAATAATAAATTTTAAGACCCTTTTAGAACATTTGTTATTTGTCTCATTCAGAAAACATGAATATCTTTCACAGAGGTCTTTATGCACACATCCACAAGTTTCTCAAATATGAATAATTAGGAACAGTCCAGCCTTTCACATCTGAGAAGCCTGAGTCAGGACTGCAAGGGAAACCAACTTACCATATCTTAAATATTTTCAAGATAGAAATCAAGCTAACAAATCTTTAAGTAAAGTGTCTTTTATTTTCTTACCTTGAATTTATTTCATACTAAAAAAATCAATTGTCATACACAAAGCTCACAAATACCATCGAAAATCATATATACTTCCAGAGTCAAATGTTGGAATACCATAAAAGTAGTTGACTGTTAGAAACTTTGGGGAATAAGTTCCATTCTGGCCAGATCAACGGGAGGATTTTCCCGCCAGTTAGTTGTCTTTCGTTTAACTCAATCACATCTGCTGCTCAAAACCTCCCCACAGTCCTAACTAATCTATGAAGAACGATGAAACTGTGAAAGGCAGTGGAGTCGTCAGGGGAGCCAGTAAGATACCCGGGAAGCCCAGGGAGAAGAGGATTTCCGAGAAGTGTCGGGAAACAAAAAGGAGCCAATCCCGCAAGAGTGGTTCACGGTGTGGTACTCAGGAAGGAGGCAGAGTTGTGTGCAAAGTGCCCCTATGACAGCACCAGTGATGCTCTGCTCCAGACAGTGCACAAAATCTACAGTGGCTGGGTGTTGTGCTAGACAGAGAGTGCTTTTCTACCATTTTTCCATAAAATTCAAACCTAAGCCTTAGGAAACACATGGCCCAGGGCTCTTCAAGTTGCGTGCTGCTGTGCTGATCTATTTTCTGAATTGAAATTTGTGTAAACGGCACATATAGCATAGTTTATGGAATTTATAAAACTCCAGAATTATATTTACTTACGGTTTGGTCTGCTCCTACACCTGTTCCTGTGATGTAAAGCACGACAGTTTATTTGAATCCTTGAGGTAAGAGATACACTGCCCAGTAGGCCACGTGGTCAGGCTGCTCCCAAAGGCAGGTGACTCTGACCTGCCATGCTCAGAAAATCTGTAAACTTCCTCAGCATCAGAACTGCATTTTCTATTTACTCTATGGTTCATTATAGACGTTAAATATCCTTTCAGGTAAAAAGCATATTTTAGAAAACTGTATATATACTTCATTATAATTAATATTTGCTAGGGCTGGGGATTTAGCTCAGCGGCAAAAGCGCCTGCCTGGCAAGCGCAAGGTCGTGAGTTTGGTTCCCGGTACTGGAGAAAAAAACAAAAAAACAAAACAAAAAAAAAAAAAAAATTAATATTTGCTTTGAAATTTCTCTATATCTTATTTGTACATACTTTAATATTTCTTATCATATCAATGTAAATTTTTTTATTTTGAAAGCATATTATAATATTTTTTGACCAAATGAAAATATGTGGTTTATTGAGGTATTCAGTATTTACTGCTTAACATCAATAATTATTATTTTCCATATTTACCACATTTATGATGTACTGTTAGGCACTCAGTATCTCAGTGTTTTATTTTAAAACAGTTATTTTAATTCATCCACTTTCAGAGATATATAGTGTATGCATTTTTAATATTTTTATTAGCTACATAGCTACTACATTAATAAAATATATTTGAAAATGGGGAAATAGATATTTTGCAGGAAGAAAGGGGATCGAGAGATGTGGGAGGACATGAAAAAGAATTGAGATGTATTCTGTCTGTGCACCACCTTCCCATGGTGAATGTAACCATGATGTCCTGCAAACATGGATTAATAAAAAAAAATTAAAGAAAATCGTCATAGTAAGCTTTTTATAATCAACCATCTTTCCAAATTGGTTTTTGTTATTTGTATACAAGATTTAAAACTTGTTAATATTGCAAATTTTAAATCCATAGTGGTATAATATTTTTACTATCCAGCTTATTTAAACTGTTTCAAATAAATTCCTAATATGTTCCTTTAGGTTCCTCTTGTACCACTGAAAGCTATTTTTTTGTTCAGGATGGGAGTGTAGCTCAGTGGAAGAGCCTGCAATTAGCACGTGAGGGCTATATGATCAATGACTACCACCAAAAGATATACTTGTATATGTGCATATGTGTATGAATATATTTATATGTATGTACACACATACATTCCAGTTAATTTTAAATTTGTCTCAGGACATGCAGGAGTTATGGCCTTCTGATATCTTCTCACAGCAGGTCAGTGAAATCCACTTAAATAGTCATTTTATTCCAAAGCATCATATTGCTACAGCGATTATCACAGGTATCATGTTCAAATCTATTTTTTTCCTTTATGTGTATCCTGCTTTGTGTAGCTTTGTTTATGAGAACATACTTTTCATTTCCTTAAATTTTGAAAAAGAATCATGCAACAAAGATTGGTTTTGTGTATTTATTATTATTCTGTTGTTTTTCATAATATTTTTTGTGCATGTGAATACAGGGTTTGCATCATTTCATGAAGTATTTCTTCTACCATTCTGAACATTCAAAAGTGCATTCCTGCTAAATATTAGAAGACCATGTCGTATGATTATTATACAGTTTTTAGCATCAGAGTATATTAAGAATTCTTTATATAAAGTGCTATAAATATTTAAACCAACCAAAGCATTCTGGGAAGGATATCAGATATAATGGCACTTTAAGTTTTCATTTGTTTTTCATGTCAGACTTACACAAAATTTGTAAGAATAGTTCAAAGGGTTTCTGAATACACTTTGCTTGTGTACTTAGCTAACAGGTAGGGAGTGAGAGGGACAGAGAGAGAGAGAAACTATAAATCTTGGAAGAAGGAAGATTCAATACAATAGTTCTGTGTGAAGGGGAGAAGACCTGCATATCAGAATAACCAAGAGTTTTATTTTAACTGCATCTTTCATCCTCTATCATAATTGAATATTTCTATACCTTGCATAGCCTCAATATTTATAAGTATGCTCTTTGGACCAAGTCATTTTCAAATTGTTTAAGGGGCTGGGGATTTAGCTCAGCGGCAAAAGCGCCTGCCTGGCAAGCTCAAGGTCGTGAGTTCAGTTCCCGGTACCGGAGAAAAACCAAAAAAAAAAAAAAATTTAAAAAAATTCAAATTGTTTAAAACTTCAGAGGACCATACTTAGATTGCCAACCTCAACCAGCATGAATCAGAGACTTCTATCCACTGTTGAAAATATTAATAATTTCCAGGATAAAGAAACAAGCTGGTCAGAGCATTATTGAGCTTCACGGAGGATGGTTTCTTAGGCACTTCCTTTCCATATCTGATATGTACTTCAGACCCTGAATAAGAGATGAGGTAAAACATGCAGGAAAACTGCTGAACTTCACACACCTTTGTTTTCTTTTACCCAGAAGTTATGTAGCTAAATAACGAAAAATTAACCTTACCTCAAAATAGGTGTAGGTTTTGCTCTTGCCTCCTTATGGATCTTCATATCCCTGATATGTGCTGAACTGACAACTGCCTGAAAACATAGCTGACGGTCTGCTGAAAAATGTAATTTGGGATAAGGGTTTTGATCCACTTAGCAACATTTCTACTCTCTAGAGGAATCAGAGACTAAGACAGTAGCCTGATTTCTGGGAAGAGCTGCAGTCTGCAAGGCAGCCACATGGGAATATGTAGTTGCAGCCCAATGGCACTTCTGAAATGAAAGATTCCAGTGGGGTTCCCTGGGTGATATTATTCTGTGCAACTGTCACACTCGTGGGTGAAAAGAACCAACACTGTCCTCAACTCACAGGGAAAGGACACTTGGAAGCTCCATGCTCAGACCCCACTGGTCTCACCCAGGGTAGTGCATTTCTGGAAGTTCCAAGTTCTACCACACAGAAAATCTGGACAGTAACTCATGTATTTCACTGAACCAAAATGTCACTCCAAGGGGCTGGGGATTTAGCTCAGCGCCTGCCTGGCAAGCATGAGGTCATGAGTTTGATTGCCGGTACCGGAAAACAAAGGAACAAACAAACAAAAGAATGTCACTCCTGGGAAATGGTACAATTAGGAGAGTGGATATTTGAGGACTCAAAATTTTAAAATCTACCAATGATAGGAAACAAGAAAACTCAATAATGATGATAATAATATATTGGTTAATGGTCTAAGAAGGCTGTTTTATCACATCTGTATTTAATCTCGATAACATCAGCTTCAGTTAGATCACAATAATTTTCTCATTTCATATATGAATTGACTTGCAGACTGTTTAGTTATTAGTGTGTCTTAGACACTTTTGGTCGTCAGACTTCACTTCCAGACACGTGCACCTTAGAGGAGGAGTGGTTTATTTTAGCTCACAGTTTCAGAAATCTCAGTTCTCACTTGGATGGCTGGCTCCGAGGCAGGGACAGTGTGCCAGAACGGCCCTGGTGGAAGAAAGCTGCACGCAGCGTTGCCGCTGAGAAGCAAAGCAATAAGGGTGGCGGCAGGCAAGGAGATGCACCTTTCTAAGCCGTGCACCTGTGACCACCCCAGTCAGGCTCACCTTCTAAGAGCAGCTCAGCTATGGGACTCCAGTCCTCTAACCTCCTTTCTAACCCTCACCTCTGGACGCATGATACACCCGGTGACGTAGAGATTGCAACCATAACGTTGGCCCATACTCTTATTTAATAGATACAATCGTCATTTTAAAACAAATATTTCAATCTAGGTGATATGAAGAGTACATTGGGTTTTCCTGGATTGTGGGTATAGCTATAGTGCACAAGTAAAAATTATTGAATACACCATCAAATGCTAAATTTTATTAAGTGATAATGTAATAGTCAATTTATAGTTAGAATAAATAAATATAAATTCAGACGTTTGTGTAAGAAAACACAATAGTATTTTGGGATTAAACTATATAAACTAAAGAAACCCTAGGAATTAGAAGGGGATTAGTTTTGGGATTTACACAAAAAGTCCTCATATGATCTTTTCACACTGTATATATTTATTGATATCTCAGAGTGTATGGCATAAGTATATATAATTTTGTGTCAATCAATATATTTTGAAAAACAAAACAAAGAAATTGTTCCTGATACCTGGTATTGATAATGATATAAAAATAGGCAAATAAATCTTGTTTGAAGTAAATACTTGTTACTAATACTTATTTGAAAAGAAATATTAAAAAAAATTTATATCAAGGTACCAGCAGAAAAGAGAGTAGTGAATGAAAATTTAGACTATCATTTTCAATTCTACAGTTGACTGAAATGGGAAAAACCACAGTTAGAACCCTGTGTGTACTAGTTTCCTATTTAACACAAACCTTTCATCCAACTCAGAAACAAGAACTTCAAAAAAGACATAAAAATAAAATGAATAAATATATAATAACAATATGTCAAATACATCTATTGTCACTAATAATTAGGGAAATGCAAATTAAAACTTTGATAAATTATCATTTCATGTCTAATGGCCAGGAAAAAGTGTAAAAATCCTGATACTATTACAAGTTGTCAAAGAGTTCCAAATTATTCATTTGGAGTAAAAATGTCAATTTCTACTCCCATAGAAAACCTTTGGTTTCCCTATTTATTGGAATATTTTTATAATATATGGGTTAAATCGTATATAATTCATATGCTCGCATCCTATTGTCAGTTGCTAATAATGTAATTTTATTTGGAAATTGGCGTTTATACAGAGGTGAAAAGTTAAAGTCAGCTTACTCGGGTGGACCCCAAAACAATGCAGAAACAGAGGGTCAATGAGGTGCAGGGGTGCTAGGCAGAGGGGCCAGTCACAGTCCAAGAGGAGAGGTTCTAAACAGATACTTCACTCAGGAAACTCAGAAAGCGCCAACCTGCCTACACTTGCTATTGACCTTCCATAAATTGCTGTTTTTCAGCTCATCCAGCCTGTGGTACTTGGTTGACACAAACTGGCAAAACTGAGAGTATTTACTACACTAACTTACAGAAAAAGCAGACAGCAGGGGCATGTGCAGTATTTCAGACCACAAAATGTGCCAAAAATTATAGCTAAATGTTTACTCACAATTGCATAGGTAAGTTGTGGTGCATATACAATACCGTTATTCTAAGTGACTAGTGATCCCTCCGACCCTCAAAGTGAATATACGTATATGTAGTTGTGTACAACATCATGATATATTTATTATTTTATATATAACTTTGTTACATATTTATACATTATTATATATTGTTTGTTATATCTTTATTGACATAAAGCATATTTATATGTCACATTTATAGTAAATACATATTTTATTGTAATTTTTATAGAGCCAATTGAGGGCTATGGAATGTTTTGTTTTTACTGTACTTTTTTTATCACTTTTCAAATTTTGGTTACAGTTTAGAAACGTAGGGGATGGGGATGGGGATTTAGCCCAGTGGCAGAGCGCCTGCCTGGTAAGCGCAAGGTTGTGAGTTCGATTCCCGGTACCGAAAAAAAAAAAATAGAAATATAAATGTATCCCACATTCATTTAGGTTTGTGTTTCTACAAATATTTCTATCTGAAGTTAAATAACAAAGCTGTTACTTTATCCAAACATCAATGACAGGAATGATTTCATTCCTGAGACTGATTGTATTTTACACATGCAGAAGGTACATTGTTTCAAATGTTTGTGTATTCCCTGACTGATGGCTGCAGGCACGGTATAGTTGTAGATGCAGTTCACATCAACGTTCCATCCATCATTTTCTAGTTCTTAAGCAACCAACAGAACAATAAGACTCTATCTGCAGCACTGGCCACTTTCCACGGTAAGGTAACTCCACCAGGGCTAATCTCAGCTCCACATGGGAGTGCAGCCTTTGCTTGACATCCTCGGCCACCCAAATTCTGTTTTCTCCCACAAACTCCCACGCAGCCTTCTGAAATTGCACATAATGTTAGCTGCACTCCCTTACTGGTGTGTGACTCTGTCTGACCCTGGTAAATAAGTGCTTGTGTTTACTCCTTGAAGGTTTTCTCTTTTTCTGTGATTTGGGGGTTTGAGGGTTGTTATTTGGCCTCAAGGACAGATTCAGGAGAGCTGGGGGTGTTAACTGTCCCAGGTCCTGCTGCTCCACACAAAGTTGGAGTGATGCTCCCTCCCACTTTTCCGTTCCTGGCAGAAGACAGACACTTGTTAAGTGCTTCTTACCTGTTTCCCCTCTCAGTGAAGTTCTCCTACCATCTCTGCTATGTCCTTCCATAGGACTTCCAGATGTAAAACTGTTTTATTCAGATAAAATATAATGTTAATTGAAGTCAGAAATTTTAATGGAAAAGGGAAGTAAATGAAGACAATGAGCATAGAATTACTTCTGGTAGTATATTACCTTTTTTCGGAGGAACATAACTTCCCAGTAAACACACTAGCTTTACTTTACAAAATCTCCAACTTTGGTGTATCCTTCAAATCTGTGAACACATTTTTATCATCTAGGAAAATAATGTATTACTGTGTGTAATAAAAAATACAACTTCACTGGATGCTGAAGTGCTTACAAAGTGGAAAAACATAACTTCTATGTTTCTTTTAAATAATAGTTTGTTTTAAATATTGATACAGTTATTTATTACAGTACTATACAATGGTGATTTTACATTTAATAAACTTAGTTTCATTTAATTACCCCACTAAATTATCATCAAGTGATGCTTTTCTTCTGTTGTAGCATCTCAAGTGCAAACATGTGCAGTTATGTTTTATTGCTGTTTCCCTCCATGAAAAACATGTCAAAATGCCATCCTTTCTGCTACACACCTTTCAGACTATTATTTACTTCTAGTTGTGACTTTTCTCGTGTTTTTCATTACTGACACTATAATTAAAGTCACTTATTTTCAAAGAAAGCAGATAGCAGGATGACTGTCATGAATATATTTTAGCTTTCATTTGTAATTTGTGATAAACCAGTGATTCTATTTTGAAAATTTTGTCGTGGAAGAGCCTCTGAAGGAGACAAATTAGTCCTTTACACTGTACAATGTGGGTGAGAGCTATAAGCATCAGCTCTAAAGCTTATCCAAATTCTCACACATCACTGCTTTCTTAGGTTATAAATAATGACAGCAAATCAAGTCATCAGAGCTGAAAGATACAGTAAGAAAATAATTTTAGGATTTTCTGTAAAGTTTAGGATGTTTACCTGGATTTAAATGACTTAAGCTTAACAATTAGCTGTATTATTCAAACATTCAAATTAGTAACATAGAACAAAGGAAAATTTAGCTCCTGATAAATGATGAAGATAATGAAAAATTCGTAGAATTCACATTGTACCATTTGGATTAAACTATATTTTTCAAGTTTAAACAATAATTTACTTGTTTTCAGTTTAGATGACTTGTGCAATTTTTACTTAATTGCTGATTATATGCTATATTTCAATGTTATTATAAATGCTTTAAAATTTTTAATATTCCAATTGTTTATTGCTGATATATAAAATGAAATCGATTCAATTATAGTAATAGTGCATCCTAAAATTTTGTTAAGTTCACTTAACACTCATAAGATATATTTTGTGTATGTGCACAAGTGAGAAAGATCATTTCGTCTTTTCCTACTAATCTAGATTGTTTCTTGCGTTGTCCACTAAAAGTGGAATTTTGCTTAGACATACTAAGCAAATTCAGTCACAGTTGAAGATACAGTCAATGATCAAAAATAAATAGCGTTCGGGGGCTGGAGTTTTAGCTCAGCGGCACAGTACTTGCCTGGCAAGCGCAAGGTAGTGAGTTCGGTTCCCGGTACCGGAAAAAAAAACAAAAACAAAAAATAAAATAAAATAAAAATAAATAAATAGCATTCATCAAGCTAAATTGACTGAGAAAAAAATAGGGAAATCACACCTTTCACAATGGCATTTAAAAAATGAAATACTTAGGAATCAATCCCACAAAGGAAGTAAAAGATCTCTAAAACTGAAAGCACAGAAAACTACAATACTCTGATAAAAGAGCTCAAAGGGGACATAGAAAATGGAAAGATCTCCCTTGTGCTTGGGTAGGAAGAATGAACATAGTGAAAATGGCCATACCCCCAAAATTCTTATGCAGATTTAATGCAATCCACATCAAAATACCATTGACATACCTCACAGAAGTGGAGAAAATATTCTGAAAATTGATTTGGAATCAGAAACAAACTAGAGTAGCGAAAATAATTCTGGGCAACCAAGGCAAGTCAGGGGCATCACAATACTTGAACTGAAATTATACTACAGATAACTGAAAATAGTGTGGTACTGGCAAAAACAAACAAACAGCAACAAAAAACATACCAAAGGATCTGACCAGATTAGAAGGTGCAAAAACAACTCCCAATGCACTGAAGCTACTTATCTTTGAGAAAGGCACCAAAAACCTTAGTTGGAAGAAACGTAACCTCTTTAATAAATAGCGCTGGAAAAACTGATTTTCCACATTCTGAAAACAAAAACTTTCTCACAGTGCAATAAACCAAAATCAAGATGGATCAAAGGTCTAAATACTAAAACAGAAACACTAAACCTGCTGGAGAAGCAAATAGGTAGAACACTGGAAGACACAAGTATAGGCAATAAGTCTACAAATAAAACCTGAGTTGCCAGGAAATATTACAAAGAATCAAGAACTGGGATCTCATCTTGTTAATAATCTTTTCCACAGCAAAATAAACCATCAGCAGAGTGAAAAGACAATTCACACAGTGAAGAAAGCTTGCCAGCTGTTCCTCAGAGGACTAATATTTAGAATACATAAAGAATCCCCCTAAATGATAACCTCCAAATTTAAGGACCCAGTCCAAAAATGGGCATCTGAAATGAATGCACACTTCTCAGATGAAGAAGTAGGAATGGCAAATATAAATGCATGAGAAAATGTTGAACACCACTGTTTATTTGAGAAATGCTAATTAAAATAACACTGAGATTCCAGCTCACTCCAGAAAGAACAGGAATGATCAAGAAATCAACCAATAACAAATAATAGAGGGGCTTTGGGGGAAAGGAGCCCTTCTCCATGATGGAGTAGAGTGTGTGCTGGAGTAACCACTGTGAAAATCAGTGTCAATATTCCTCAAAAGCTAAAATTAGAGGTTCCATTTGACCCAGCTATTCTTTTTCTTGGTATCTTCTCAAAAGAATTAAAAGCAAGATACCACAGTAATATATGCTCACAACTGTTCATAGCGGCACAGTTGTAATAGCTAAATTTGGAAACAGCCTAAATTCCAACAACAAATGAGTGGATAAGAAACGTGTTTCTTTTCATGCAGTGGAGTACTATACAGGCTTAAAGAAGGATACACTTGAGACATTTTTAAATGGTAAATGGATGCACCTTGAGACCATAGTCTTAAGTGTAATCAATTGCACATTCATGTAAATATCTTATTGTTTCTCTGGTGTGAGAAAGCAAAAGTGTAGATAAGAACCATAATGTATACTAGATGTTATCAAATAGGAAGACAATGCTCAAATTGGAAAGGGAATTAGGGAGACCGGATGGGAAGAGAAGAAAAGGAAAATAAAATAATTGAGAAATGAATAGAAACAAAACTTTTTTAAATAGGGAGGGAAAGAGGGGTTGAACATAAGGTAGGAGAATAGGAAAAAAACAAATTAAATTATATCTTGTACAGGTATCAATTCCCTATGATGAATGTGATCCTTATGTATAACTAAAATGTACCAAAATTAATTGATAAAAATTAATACTTGCAATTATGTTTCAAAGAACATTTTCCATGAATTACTTGAGAATAAGTGTTGACCCAGCAGTGCTCCCATATGCAATTTTCAAAGCCAAGAACTTTATTCTACCCTACCACACTACCACCACCCAACTCTGGACATCAGCTCTGCTATGCGAAGACAGCACTCTTTCCTTTTGTATGTTACTTTCTATATTTTATGTTATCCACTAGTAACAAACACATTTTCCCCTCTTCATGTTTTAATAGAAGATTCATTCTTCCTGTGGCTCCCTGCAAACTCAGTGTGTGGTTTTCTCCTATTTACTATGAAGGGCTTTCACTTCCGTACTTTATGACCTCTCTGTGTTAGAACTGAGCTTCCACCATCATTACTTTTATCCTTTGCAGCCATGATTCAGTAAAATATGGGCAACGTAAACATACTTCTGTGAAATCCTGAGGGTGTGACAATTACATGGTATGTCCAGGAATCGAGGCAGGATTCCTGCCTGGGAAGGTGGGGAGGTGGAGGCAGGAAGATCTGTGAACCTGAGCATTGGAGGGGGGGGTTTACAAGAAAAATTCTAGAAATGAAGAATTCGCAAATTGTTAACGTTCTGAGTCATGTGGGAAAACCTCACACTGCCTTACTGCGTTCCGCCCAGTTGTTTTGCTTTTGCATCTGAAACTGAACAGGTTATATGTTCATAGCAAGTGTTTAATTTAAATAGAAAAAAATCATCGTGCACATAATATATATACAGGTTTCAAGATATTTGAGCTTCCATGGGGATCATGGAACATATGGTCTATTAAAAAAGGGGGAATAAATGCTGCACCATCTACTTCACAGACTTTGCCCCTAGTTTGCTAGAAAGCCTATTAAATAGGAGGCATGCATTCATGTCTTGTTTAATTGGTATAATATTTTAATTTATTATGTGATGGTAAAAAATTACTCAATCTTGCATCTTATATTGAATTTTGTTGTACTGTCCTTCAGAGTTCTACCTGTAACAGTTTTAAATCTTTCCTTGATATTTATAACTTTTGTTACTTTGAAGTGTTGTTGCTATGCATAATCCATTATTTTTATAGAAACTTGGAAGAATTGATTTTTTTCTATTCATATTTTTAACATGTTTATATTTGATTTTGCTGTTTTGAATTGTTGTAATTTAATTTTCTAATTAGTTTTCAATAATAAATACTTTCAGCAGTGGTCCTTTGAGAATATATCAATACTCTGTTATCTAAGTTACTTTTTCTTTTCTGGGATAAACTATCCAATACCCACAAGTTAAAGGAGGGAAGGTTTTTTTTAACTTGAAGTGTGTAGAGGGATCAGTCCACAGTCCACTGGCTCCGAGGCATCACAGAGGAGCAACAGTCCGTGGTATGTCCGACAGGAGGCAGGAAGTAGCAGGCATTCCTCTCCCTTTACTTCCGTCTAGGCTATAAGCATTTTGGTTGGTGTTATCCACACTCAGAGTGGGTCTTCCATTGTCCAGACCCAGAACCCTACTAAGCCAATCAGTGGAAAATCCAATTACCACACTCATACACCAGTATCTCACAGTCATGTTCCAGCCACCTTCCAAAAGCTGAGCCTACGAGAACGTGAGGCTTTTGGTAACACATAACACCCATTTACACTACAAATTCCACCCATGAATCTGATCATCTGTTCATATCCACCAGGCAAATTAATTTTAAATGAAATGGTTGCTAAAAGATAATTTTCTCATTCAACAATTCTTTTTACCATGACTAAGAGTTTCAGAGGGTTGAGAATTGTGAATTTTCAGAGAATTTCATAAACTAATGAGGAGGTTAATCTATCAGAGTTTTAGAACTTGATAATAGAACTCCTATTTTAGAGATTAATGCGAGCACATTACTTATGGTAATAGTAGTAAGATAAGGCAAGAACTGGTGCTGGTTCGTCAAAATTCAACACCTTCTGAAAGTATCGATGATGTTAATCAATGCCTGAACATGCAATGGGTTATTTTACAGAAGGTAAGATCCAACACAGGAAAGGAATCTTTTACAATGAGTGGTTGATCCACCTGATCTTTACACTGGAGGAAGATAATACATTTATTATGTTGTACAGTTCATCAAACTCTCCTTTGTTCTGGAGCATGAAACGATCTTTCGTTTTCAAGAATGTTTGCTATAAAAAACCTCCTCGGGAATATAGTCTAAAACAAAGTCAATTGCGCCTCACCTCAAAAAACATTCAGAAACCCAAGAGACCTATGGAATGTTGATTCCCATTTTATCACTACTTACCACCTTCAATATACGGTCTCCTCTGCAATGGCTAGGAAGTAGGGAGAGAGACAGAGAGATAGAGACAGAGACAGAGAGAGAGAGAGACAGAGAGACAGAGACAGAAACAGAGACAGAGACAGAGGGACAGAGACAGAGAGAGAGGGACACAGACAGAGTTACCTGAATGTCCTTATCTTTACTCCCTTCAGTATCCAGTCTCAGATATGAGCCAATTGTCCACCTCCTCTCAAGGTCATTTATAATCAGTCTATCACCTCTAGACCTGTATTTTCTCTCTGATCCCTCGTTCAATCTCCATTTACTTTTTTTCTGAAAGTACCATACCTTCTTTGAAGATTGCACTTTCCAGTTTGTTGTTTCCAGCATTAAACAAATACACAAACAAGTTAGATTCTCCATTCACCTTATATTTTTACTATTGATTTTGCTTAATAAAGCAGTTCCATTGTCACCTGTCTTACTTTCCCCTCCTTGAGAGACAAAATACCCGACACCCAAAATTAAGGAAAGTTTATTTAGCTCACAGTTTATAGAGGTTTCAGTACATATGTGGCTGGCTCCAAGGCACAGTGGCACATGGCAGAGGGCAGCAGTTCATGAAAGATAGCAAAAGCAGCAAGAGCAAAAGGGAGGTGAAAGAGAAAGTCTCTTTCACCTCCCTTATATTGTATGCAGACTGCCCACCCCAGGGAGGGTGTAGCACTCACACCCATAATCCTAGCATTGGACCATGGATCAATCACAAACTCTAGAAGCTCACCACGTGACTGCATGCGGCTTTGGGGAGACATTCAGACACAAACCGCAACATCACCCAACCACATTTACCTGAACTGCCTGCAACATCTTTAATTATCTAACTGCACTTCAGAAGCAGAGTTGATTTTGCTATTTACACCTTACTATATCATCAGGTAACAGAGTGACAAAAATTGTTGGTTACCTGCATAAAAAAAATTACTGTTTGGCTAAAATGATACTGTCTTGATTCCTGTGTTTTAGCCAGTAAGTCTTTAATTTGTGATGGTAATCGGAGTTCTTTGCTTCTTGTATAAACTTTGAAATCAACTTACCAAAATCCAGGAAATGACTGAGTGGAAATATTAGATATTTTCAGTTCTATAATTTTGAGATAATGCAAAAAAATATGGGAAAAACCTAGATGATGTAGAATGTGGTGACATTTGAGAAAGGCAAAACATGATCCATGACAGCAAAAAAAAAAAAAAAAAAAATTAATTGAAATTCATTAAAATGACAAGTTTCTGCTCTGTGAAATTCAATGTCAAGAGAACAAGAAAACAATACACAGATTTGGAAAAATATTTGCAAAAGACTTTCCTGACAAAAATATATTAATAAATAACATGCAAAGACAACTTTGGAAACACTAGATGCCTGATTTAAAAATGATCCAAAGTTTTTCACAGACACCTCATTTAAGAATAAATAGATAGTAAGCATACAGAAAGATGCTCCCATAGGAGATTTCAGTAGGAAAATGTGTATTAAAATTATAATACATACCTTTATACACCCATAACAGTGGCCAAAATTAGAATACTGACCACAGTGAACATTTGTGACAATATGGAGCAGCAGGGCCTCTTATTGGTGTTGTGAATCAAAATGGTGCAACCATTTTTAAAGACTGGCAGTTTCTTACAAAACTAAGTATACCCTTGTTGAGTGATCTAAGATTTACACTCCATGCTGTTTACTCAATGTAATTGAAGACTTATGTCCACAAAAGCTTGATATTTATAGTAGCTTTATTCTAAAACTTGGAATAACAAATTGTCCTTCAGTAAAGAATGTATGAGTGAACATGAATACATCCAGACAACAGCATACGATTTAGGACTAGAAGTAAATGACCCATAAAATCATGACAAGGCACTCGGTAGAAACACGGTAGAAACTTAAATAGATATTACTGAGTGAAAGAATCAATCTGAAAAGCTTTTTCCTTTATGCTTCCAACTGTAGGACAGCTGGCAAAGGCAAAGGGGCAGAGATGGTAAAAAAGACTGGCAGAGAAAGGTGAGGAAACATCAGAAATCAGAGACTTTCTAGCCTATTAATCGTGAATGACACTCTTATGGTGGACACATAGAATCATGATGCATTTGTCAAAACTTATGGAGTGTACATCATGGGAGAAACTTAATACAAGCTATAGGTCAGAAGTGATGATTTCATGTCGATGAAAACCATGGCAAGTGTTGCAATCTATCTAGATGTTTATAACAGAAAAATATACATTGGTGGGAAGGGGGCATGCCAAAAAAATCTGCATCTTTGAATCAATTTTGCCTCATACCTATCATTGCTGTAAAACAAGAAAAGTATTAGTAAGAAAGTTGGTATGTGAGAAAAAGTACAGTAAGTAGCCAAAACAGCATCTTTGTGGATTAACTGCTTGATTTGGTACACAATTTCATAAAATGCAATACTCGACTATTATTCTGATGCAGCTAATAAGGTAATTAGCTAATACAGCTAATAAGATTATTTTCAAAACATAAATAATCAAATAAATAATTTTGTTTATAATAAGTATAACTATAATTCTAAAAAATTTAAAAAATCTAAAGATTTCCCAAAGGAAAAATATTACAGAAAACACAAAAGATACACTGTGCTTTTTACACGTTTCTTATACATGATTTTGAAAAAAAAAACTTGTCAAATGTCAAACACTCAAGAACAATAGCAATTATTAGAAACATGATTACAAAATGTTTTCTTTGTAATAGTGCTTTAAAAACATCTCCTAGCACCAGGGAATCATCTACCCAGCAAGTCTTAAAAATCTTGGCTTGATATGATGGTCAGCCTCAAGGTTTCCAAATGGCGAGGAATTTCCCCACCCACAGCAGGGATGAGCATACCCTATGCAGGAAGGAAGGGTCAAGTGTTACAATAAAATGCATTCTTTAGGAGCATGTAAACTTTTAACCTTCACTAAATGCTAAATGCAATTGCATTTTACAGTATGATCAGAAATCATAAGAAACTGAGTACAACTACTTGGAGTGTAAATGTCTGTAGCTGCTAATTCCTTCTCATTCTCCCTGAATTCTGTGTTTCCCTTTTCAGGAGAGAAAATCTTATTTGAAATTTAATCTCATATGGGAAACAGGAAAAATAGAGCCACTTCACAATTACATTTTGTAGAATATTTTAAAATCATAAAATAAACGCCAGAAAAGCAATTTTATAAAGAAAACACACACCGTACACACACACAAACACACACACATACACATATGTGCACACACAAACACAAAATAGAATCATAGAAAACCAAAACAATGGAAAGATTCATAAACTAAAAGATCCTTTTGAACAGTACTATTAAGATGATGGCTAACTCCAGGAAGACTGACTATATGTCTTGGGACTAACCATATATTTCTGAGGATATTCTGTTTCCATATAATGAAAATTCATGCAATTCCAGTACAATTCATCTCTAAGGTATGAGTTGACAGTCAGTGTAAAATATATGAGATATCCTGTGTGTGACTTGGCAACGCTAGACCCTAAATTTTGATTTCAAGACTATACTTTTAAGAAGAAGCATCAGATAATTTTAGAGTTAAGGATATATTACAAGTTAGAAAATATTCTTCACAGAAACTGTATTCCTTCCCTTTAATGATTTCCAGATATCCTAGAAAATGCAACCCTTCCCCACTTTTATCTGAGGAGAATGTTTTAAAAAGTCCCTATTTCTCTGTTTTATGTATTAGAAATGAGAGCTTACTTTTACTGATTTATGTCCTCTTTTGATAAGGTTTTTAAAAGCACTTAAAAAATCAAATAGATCCGTGCAAATTGTGAAAATTACATAGTGCATTTAAACCAAAACATGTCTAAAAAAGCATGACTTTGTTGTGTTAATCTTCAACACTAGGTAATATTAAAATAGCCTCAGACATTGTCATGTTTAATCATTTATATATATCTTGTGTAACAAGACACACACAGATAAATTTTTACTCAAAGGTGGAACAATGGTATTTAAAACTGCCTAGTATTAACCCAAGATTATATGAATAAATAAGTCAAAAAAGTTTATAAACAGAGCAAGGTCCACAAGACCATTTTTGTACAATAAAGATGGCATTTCAGATCAGTAAGAAGGGCAAACAAAAAATAATTTATGTTCAATGATTTTAACATAATTAGTGAATGATGTGTGGATCTTAAACATTCATTGTTTTCCTGAAATGTGTTTTCTTTTACCTGCTAACCTCAAATGTGCACTCTTTGGGAACGTATCTCCGTGTTTACATGTAGCTCATTGTAGAGTGACCAGCTTATCCTGATTTCTTGGTACTTACCCATTTTTAGCGCTGAAAATCTCATCCTGGGAAATGTTTTGACACCAGACACTCTAGGATATTCCTGCATTGGTTTACTCTTCCCTGTCCTTCATTCAAGAGCTCAATCATTTCCTTAAGAATGACTTCTATAACTATGACTAAATCATATCTGTATATTCATTCCACCCAGTGTTACTATCTTTCTGGCATATATCTGTTCTTCTGCTACAATAAAATAATTCATGGACATAATTGATAGCATCCCTTTTGTCACTATTTTATATTCATCTTTTAAATAACTTTTGGCACATGTTAAGTGCTAAATGTATCATGATTAAAAGATAATGGAATTTTCTTTCATTCTTCAGTTTTATGTATATATTCATTTGTGTAGTTACTTCAATTATAGCAACTTTAGCTGTTATATTACAAACTATACAATGATGAGGTTATACTTTTTTCAATCCACACTGCATCATACGTAGAATAGTGTTGGCATTATTTTATTTATGGAACAAAAGTGTTTGTGGAAAAATAAACTGAGAGACTGCTAACCTGACAAATGCTACATCACAAAAGATACTCTGGTGTCCCTCTCTCTGTGGAGTTTTTATATGTGCACTCATAGTACAGGGACACTGAGGGAAGATTGCAAAGTTAAACATCAGAGGAAATTCAATTCCAGTTCGTATACTGTACAGCTACAGAATTACTGTGATCTTTCGGTTTAGCTCTAGAATTTGTGATGTCTGAGAGTCATAAATAGTAAGCCTTTGCAATGTCTGCTGCGACAACCGTCTACAAACTCCTAGGATCCTACATTTTTAACCTGTTTGGAATTTTGTGGTCTGAACTCTGATTAATCTCTACGTTATGTTCCCTAGGTTGGACTGACCTTGGTGGGAACATTCACGTCCCAGATGGCTTTTCATAGAGCTTTATTTTCTAGTGCTTACTCTTGGAATTTTCATAGCATTGTGGTCTTAGAATAGTAGCTTTTCTTACATAGAAAACACTTCCAGGAAGGTAAGAAACAGGAACTGCCAGGCCATTTATGCCTCTACGTGGTACAGTCTTGTTTGTTTGTTTGTTGCATTTGGATGGCCGCTGCAGTAAAGAAGCCTACTCAGACACTTGGGAGCAGAGAGGAAGTTTATCTCTGAGAGGCCTGTAGTTCCCTCCACAATTATCCAAATATTTCACTGTAACACTAAAGCAAGCATAAACAAATACAAACTGAAAGGGTGCTCAGGATTCAGTAAAACTTCTTTTAAAAACATTAAAACTTGAATTTCATATATTTTTTATATATGATAAAATAAAATTTTTCTTTTAGTTTTGATTCAGGCTTTTCACAACCACAGAATCCAGTCTTAATTTCTAGCCCATATCAAAACATGGAGCAAGCTAGACTTGCCCCAGTGGGCAAACTGATAAGTCTGCTACTCTATCTCTTGAATCATTCATTTCCTTCACAAATGACTGATATTCAAGTGTAAAAATCCAAGGGACAGTGACTTTCATTTTCATTTTGTAATGTCTAAATTCTTTAATCCTCGCTGTAAATATCCTTCCAAATATTTTGTGTTTCTCATAGATTAATGTATAATCTATTTTAAGATACTTTTTCGTATGACTATAACCCTCTCTGCCTTTAAAATTGAGTTATTTTGGGAAAAACACCTTTGAAAGTTTTAAAAACATTCTAGTTTAATATAGACTAGCTGGGTGCTATGTTAAGTGGCCTGAGCTTATATCTTTTTGAGAAGACAAAGAAATTTATGGATTTGAATTTATCTTTAACTGGAGATGAAGTTTTAATAAACTAATTTGATCTTTGTCCTCAGATCATTTATTATTTTGAAAACACTTATCCTGGAGAGAAGAAGGATGAGACAGAATTTCATTTTCAAATTTTGTAAGTACTTATTCTCTTCTATGTCTCCTGTGAATTCCAATCAAAAAGTCAGTGTCCCCTTGCAAATGCATCTCTTGCCGGTACTACGTTACCGAAAATTTGTCAAAGAAGGCGGCTGCCACAATCAGCATTCTCCCTTGAGAACCACTTAACCACATTGACAAAATGTTGAAAACATCTTTTTCCTGTTGCCAAGCTCAAATTTCTGTCTTCAGCAATGTCAGTGTATCATCGTGGGTGCGTACGTTTTGTCTGTGCTCTGACAACCTCGTTGTCTTCGCAGGGATCACTCACTGTCTCTGTAAAGATTTTCACATTTATTTTCACAGATTCCTGGCACCTGTCTCTTCTATTGCTAGCAGCCCATATCCAAATTTCACACAGAAGTGTCCCAGTTCAGTTCTCTATCCTGCTTTGTCGATCACTGCATAACAGATTGCTTTCAGTTGTGTGATCTATCCCCTCCCCGCAGGTTTGCGGGTCAGGAACAGAACAGGGGCTCCTGTGAATACAATTTTGGATTCACTCACCATCAGCAGATTAGCTGTGTCCAAGGACCCACTTCCAAAGCAGGTTCCTTACTTTCGTGTATGTGTTTTATATCCCTGGATGTTTATTTCTTCATGTGCATCCCCATTGCTTGGACTCTCACAGCGCGTTTCCTCAGAACAACTGTTCTTCTGCGACCGGTTCCCAACCAAGGAAGTCACAGAAAAGGGTGGGCCATTAACTGGCTACCCCTGGCACAGAGTCACTGTTGCTGCATTATGCTGTCCAGGAGGGCACACAGGCTACCCAGTTATGAGGGGTAGAGGAATACACTCTGCCTATCAATGAAGGAGTAGCAAAGGCAAATAGCTGAAGAACATTTGGAGTGGGAGATACTGTAGCTTTCTGTAGGAAAAATATGTCACATGGTCTGTAAGACTGCATATTTAAAGTGTTTCCTATGATAGCCAGAATACAACTTTTCTGAAATGAACAAAAAGTTGTAAAAGGTACATAGTGCTTACTACATGATGGGCACATTCGCATACGTAGATGCATTCATTTTATCGACATAGAAAAGCCTATAGCAGCATTACTATCATTATTGTATGATATATGATGTAACTGAATCATGACATTAGGTATTTTGTCCCAAATGACACAAATATTCAAGGGTAGATCTGGGATCTAAAGGTATTCAACCAGAAGCCAGAGATCACAAAGTAGTACTGATAAAGGAAGAAAATAGTACCTTTGAGTCAACACCCACCTCTGCTGTTGTCTTTCCAGAAGCTGAAGACTGCTCCAGCCCTGTATCAAATGACTGCAATCATATTTTTGTGCATTTCTGCAGATTGTAGGGGAATTAAATCTCATCTTCAAATCCTTTAGAAATATATATATTTTTGTTTGTTTGTTTGTTTGTTTTGGTATTGGGAATCGAATTCACGACCTCGCTCTTGCCAGGCAGGCTCTGTGCCGCTGAGCTAAATTCCCAGCCCTTTTTAGAAATATATTATCAAATCAAGCACATGAATAAAATTCAGTCTCTTTCATTTAGCGAGAAAAGTCATTATTTTCTTTAAATCTCTTTATTTCATACCTAATTATTTTATATGACAGTTTACTTTTCAAAAGTAAAAATCAAGAATGCATACTCAAGTGAAAGTTCACAATTTCTCTTTTCACAAAAATTTCTTTTTTCTTCGATGTACAAAGAGATAAATCATCTTACTTACCATTTACCTTCCTTTGTCTGCAGTTTGATCTTTATAGTATATAAGCTGTTATTAGTAGTATGTTCCTTTGCAAAGCAATTTACTTTAAAAATGCAAGTTTTTGAAATGATTGTAGAATCTGTTTACCAATGTGATTAACTTTTATTTGAATATATGCATGTATGTGTACAGTTCCACCAGCATCTGAAATTATAGAAATCTGAATATTCATGTTTTAATGTTTAATTCAGACAGCAAATAAAGTTACTGAAAAAATACAGCCATCTTAAAAGAATCATAAGCAGAGAGTTTTATATAAATAACACAATAGTTATAATGTTCATATCAATTACTTGAATGTGTGAATCAAAAGTATCATTCATTCATTATTACTAAACAAAAAGACCTGTATTTCTTCTTACCGTGGTACACATGACATAGATTTCCACATATGAACAACATATCTCAATTGACTAAATCCAACTTTCTAATCAACTTTGGAATTTCTCCCTAGGAAAATTCCATTTCTACCTATAGGTATAGGAAATTAAAGGAATAATTCCTAATAAAGATATACCTCAGCCATACAAGCCAAGAACCCTTTGAAAATAGTGTAATGATTAGAATTACTATTTACCTGAAAAATTATTGTATCAAACTTAACATGTATATATACATCTCTCTTTAATAAAAGATTTTTTAGTAATGTGTTCCATGGATAATTAATTTTTCCTGTGAAATATTCTCAAAGGAAATCTTTTCTACTCAATCTTTTTTTAGTATTGTGTTCTATTTTCTACTTTGGGATTGGCTATATATAAAACACACAAATATGTCTTTAAAAGAATACTTAGTCTTTAAAAATGTCTTTGTTTTTAAACCAAAAATTCTCAAATCTAAATTCACACCATATTTCACTTTCCTATAATGATAATTATCATGAAAGAAAACGTACAAAATGTTGAGTTGACTTATACACGTATACCAAGCTAGAGACATACATTGCAAAGAAAGGACACCTTCAGGGAGTAGTTTATTTAAAAGCTTTCAGGTAAATTCCAGGAACTGTTCTGGCATTTCAGAGAAGGCAAGAACAAGGGATCTCAATGATTCAAAAAGAAATGAGGGCTATTTGCCACCTCTCATTTGGAGTGCCCTTGAAATGCCTGTGAAGTCTGCATTATTGAAAACAATTATCATCAATTAGCACAAAGTACATCCTTGAATTTGTTGTATTTTTGCTAAGAACCTACTTTTGACAGCATGTACAGTATTGCTAAGTATAAACTGAATGACTAAGTGAGTGAATCAGTGAGTGATCATCCGCTTGAGAGGCTTAAAGTCTACTGGGAAAACAAACACTTAAACCTAACTGCAGTTATCAGCAAGAAAAGCATATTTGAGCAATGAAATGATAACTTTCTTATGTTATACCCACATAACCCTGAGCAGCTTGCCAACTACCTGAACAGTGTGACTGACCTGCTCATACATAGGTGTCTACCACACAAAATGGTGTTCCTTTCAATTCAGATCATCACTGGACAGTGAAGCCAGGGCCTTCACCCTGAGCTAGATTCTACCTGCCCTTTGTTTACTTTTCATTTTGAGATAGGATCTGCATAAGTTGTTCAGGCTGGACTCAAATTCCCCGTCCTCCTGCCTCAGCCTCCCAGTAGACCGGGATTACAGGTCTGCACAATCGCCCCTGGATAACTCCAACTTTTAAGAATTATTTCATGTTCAACAATCATTAGTGAATTCCTACAATCCTGTCTAGTGAAACTATGCATTGTTGCGAATGTTCTTTTAAGTTATTATTTTCTTATTCCCTTTAATGATTTGATCAATCTTCTATTCTTACATCTGAGCAACTTCACTGGTGGTCTGAGCAACTTCACTGGTGGTCTGAGCAACTTCACTGAAGATAACAATATGTAATATAACAACCACTGTTAATCCCCATGGTTTGGTTTGAAACCCTGTATCATTTTTAATGTCCTTGCTTTGTTTTGTTTGTATTTTGCTATTGTTCCTCTTTTTGTACTATTTTCTTCAAAATGAAAATTAATAAAAAACAATTATTTAACTGGACGATCTGAAGCAGTGCAGAAGAGATGCATAGAAGATACAAAAGAGGGAGAAGAAAATAATGCCCCTATCCTGTCTTCTGTTGTAATACATGGACCATAAGCTCAGACGTAAGCCCTCAAGGAAACCTAAATGCCATTGGGTGGCTTAGGAGCAGATCCTCAGAGGAAAGAGTGAGGAAGATCTAAGGCTGTAACTGAGAAATTGGAACATTTTAAAGCCAGTTGTTTAAATTCAACAAGCTACAGTACCCTTAATTGGAAATTAACCATTGTAAGTGTTGTGTGTTCACTGCTACTTCTCTGCTCCCACTGCTATTACAGCCCTGTCAACCACTGCCTCCATCCTACCACCTTTTCCAGAACATCTAGTAGACTGAATCACACGTGCAGCCATACCAAGACATCTTCATATACTTTGTAATAACTAGTGAAGTTTCTTCTAGCTTTCTTCACAGCTTGATCATTCATTTCTTTTCTTTATTAAATAATATTCCATGGTATGATGTACCAGAGTTTATTTAATTATCTATTCACCTAGTGAAAGACATGGTGGTAGACCGCAAATTACTGGTAGGCAATTTTGAATGAATCTTCTAGAAATATCAATATGTCTTTCATTGCATGGAAATAACCTTTCAACTACTTCATGTGGGTATCAAGGACTGTAATTGTGGCATTTCATGGTAAACATGCTATTTGTAAGAAATTGTTCAACTTTTTTTTTAGCTGCACAATTTTGATTCCCACCAATTATAAGTGAAAATCTCTATCAACATCCTGACTGGCATCTAATATTCTCAGTGTCCTGAATTTCAGCCATCCTAACAGATGTGTAGTTGCAAATCTAATACAAACTCCAATGAGAGTTACTTTGTTATTGAGTTAAGCAGATCTAAATTTTATATGGAAGAATAATTAAATATTGGAAAATAATAAGGTCAAAGTATGAGAAAGATTTTTCATATCACTAATTAAACCAGAATAGATTCCAGGGATTAAAATAAATATTGTAAGAAGAATCCAGAAATAGAAAAAAATCAGAATAAGGATTCCAAGTATCAAATTTATATGAAGTATTATTCAAAAATGTGTTGAATGTTCCAAAAATTATTACAGTGAAAGGAATTGTCATTAATCTCCCCAAAATATTCCTCCTCACTTCAAATACACTTATTCCATCAGGCTTGCCAGGTTCTGAAATAGCGCCAGGTTCTGCACTGTCATGGCTGCCTTGATATACTCAACTGAATTAAAACATGGGCATTTTGACTTTAGGGAAGATCCAGAAGTAACAAAGTGACAGAGCAACCAAATCAGGTGGATAAGGACAACCACCATGACTTTATCTCTGCCTTCCCATTGGACAGCCCTCAGCCACAGCATTCATCCTATTTTTGATCATATAGCCTAATGATATGCACATTGGAGGACTTCTAGGACTGATTCTGCAATGGGCAAGAATGACGGGACAAGGAACTTACAGTAAGGTTTAGCTTAAAGGAGAGTAATGGTGATGTGTCTTTTAGTATAATTTTTTTAAAAAATAAGCAATCATCATATATTTTGGTTACCCCTTGTATGTATGTGGAAATCTGGTATGTGATAAACATAATCTTAGGCTTTATTTCTCTTGCTTCTGTTGCTATCTTCCACCACCATGAACTGTTGCCCCTTTGCCATGCCACCCTACCTTGGAGCCATATGATTATGTACTGAGCCCTACAAACTATGAGCTAAGGAAACTTTTCCTTCCTCAACTTTGAGTGTTGGGTATTTCGTCTCAGTAATGAAAGTAGCTAACGCAGAATTTGGTACCAGAGAAGTGGGGTCATCACTGTGACTGTACCTGACCACGTGGTTCAAGAGCCTTTGAGAATGGCTTGTGGGAAGAGAATGGAAATGCTTGGAGACCCTAACTGAAAAAGGAGAGCTGGAACACCTTGGAATATTCTGTATGTGAGATCCTGGTCAGGGTTCAGAAGTCCAGAAAATCAGTGAAGACCAGGCTTCAGAGGTTTCTGCTGGAAAGAAGTACTGCGTTGGCTGATGGACACCAGACAATGTGTGTTATGGCTTGACAAAAGCCTTTTCTGCATTTTGCCCCTGTGCAGAGAATTTGCCTGAAATTGATATTAAGGGTGACAGACTAACTAATCTTGTGGAATAAATTTCAAGACAGTCAAATGTTGAGGTAGTGGCATGGCTATTGTTAGCGGGCTTTTAGTCAGATTTATATTGAGAATCAAGAGCAAAGAGCTAGGCAAAATGATTTGAAATGTTGTGAGTTTGACCAGAAAGGAAGCTCCAGTAAAGCAGTGGTCTATAAAGATAGAGCTAGGGAGATTTTGATTGCTGAGAAGAAACAGAAGAATAGAAAAGATGGCCTGAAGGCATCACAAGGAGAACAAGAACTCCATCCTTTCCAGCCTCAAGACTATAAAAATGAAAGAATTTGCTTCAAGAATAAATCCACAGAGCATTAAGTCCCCAAATGGTGGTGGCCTAGAAAATTTGTTCCTCAGAATTAGCATCAAGAAAGCTGGAGGCTGTGCAAAGCCATTAGAAACTTGTTCATATAAATAATGGCAGAAAACTTCACAAACATGAGTAAATAATTTGACATGCAAATAAGTGAAGCATATAGAACATCAAAAGCCATGATCAAAATAAATCTATGCCAAGACATATAATAATAAGGATTCCAGAAATTGAGCACAAGGACAAAATATTAAAAGCAGATAGAGAAAAGAAACAAAAAAGAAAAGCCCATAAGAATCACAGCAGACTTCTCAACACAAACCCTCAAATCAAGGAGAGCTTAGAGTGAGGTATTTCAAGCCTTAATGAAAAATAATCTTCAACCAAGACTGAGGTACCTTGCAAAATTATGTTTTCAAAATGAATGGAGATATAAAATACTTCCGTGACAGTGAACAATTGAAAAAATTCATGACCACCAAACCAGTTCTTCAGAATTCTCTTAAGGATATAATAGAAAGAGATAATGAAGACCACACACACAAGAACACCAGTAGAAATAAGATATCAGGCAGAGCAGTAATTAAATGGAGGAGAAAGACAGGGAACCAACAACACTACAATAACATGAAAAGGATAAGCTAAAACATAGCAGTTATAGCCATCCATGTAAGTGGTCTCAATTCATCAATCAAAAGAAACAGACTGGCAGAATGGATGAAGAAACAAGATCCAACAGTATGCTGCATTCAAGAAACACATTTAACATGAAAAGAAATTCATAGACTAAAAATCAAAGGATGGAAAACTATACTCCTTGCCACAGGAACTGAGAAAAAAAGCTGAGGTAGCTATTCTATTTGCAAACCATGTAGACTTTAAGGCAAAACTGATCAAAAGAGACAAAGAAGTTCACTGCACACTTGTTAGGGGAAAACTCCAAGAAGAAGAGATAGCAATCAGAAATATACATGCTCCAAACACCACTGCACCCAACTACATAAAATAAATATTAACAAACATAAAAAATCAAATAAGCACTACTACAGTTATATTGGGGGAACCTTAATATCACACTCACATAAACAGATAGATCAACTACACAAAAAATTAACAAAGAAATATCAGAATTAAACAAAGCCTTTGAACAAATGGACTTGTACATGTCTACAGATTGTTCCACCCTAAAACATCAGAATACACATTCTTCTCACCTGCACATGGGAAGTTAGAACGGACCACATATTAGCCCAAAAAACATGTTTAAGTAACTCTACAGGAATTTAAATCATCCCATGCAAACTATTTGACCATAACACAATGAAATTGGAAATCAAGGACAAAAGAAATCACAAAAACCACACAAACACATGGAAATTAAATAACACCCTCTGAACAACGAGTCACAGAAGAAATAAAAACTAAATTAACCAGCATCTCCAATTAAATAATAACACCAGTACAACACACTGGAACTTACGGTAAACAATGAAAGTAGCCGTATGAGAGAAATTTATAGCAATGAACTCACACACCAGGAAAACAGAATGAACATTATTTTAGAAGTAGAAGTAAAGAGATTTTACAATAGTTAGTTTGTAGGATGTCACAGGAGAGCATCTCTTTCTTTTACAGTGAACTGGAGCTGGACAATCTATGAAAAGTAACTTTCTCTTAGTCACCCAGAAGTTTGTGATTGTACAAGTAGGTGAACTGAATTCCAAAGGGTGACAACTTCCTGTGTGACAGAGGGAGACAGAAGTGGTTGTCTTGAACAGAACATGGGATAATGCAGCAGTAACTGCAAAACTTAGAAGAAATCTGCTCTCATTCTAAGATTTTCTTCAACACGAAGTGCAGGTTAGCATAATGCTTACCTTGGGTCTGAAACATCCCCCAAAGGCTCCATGCTGAAGGCTTGGTCACTGATGAAGCCACATTTAGAACTTAGTGGACCATGAGAGTCTCACTTTATCAGTGAATGAGTCCAGTGATGGACACACTGCTTAACAAGCAGCTGGGAGATGGTGGAAACTTCAGGAAGTGAGTTTACATGGAGAACACAGGTCACCAGGGTACACCTTTGCAAGGTGTATTTTGTCCCTAATACTTTCCTCTCTGTCTTATAGAATTTTTCATATCCTTAAATCACAAGGGAAGTTCATATTTATCATAATCTCTTTTCCACAGGCATCAACTGAACTCATGCTTACACATAAAGAGTGTTCCTCAATAAACAAGAGAAAGACGGACAACGGGCCTGGAGACATAGGAGACTCCTGCTTTGGATCAAAAGTGTCACTCACTTTCCACAATCTTCTCAATTATGAAGCAAAAATATTAATCCACTCATGGAAAGACTGAGGCAGGAATATAACTTTCCTGTCTTCCAGAGGATAGTCAAATATGAATTGATTCAAGGTGAAGGTTAACAATCTATTAACAGCCTGAGGTTACTGTAGAGTGTGGAAGTGGTAAAGCTAATTGCCAGTAAGGGAAGAATGCACCAAAACCCACCTGCACCTGGAGAGAGACGGGCCACCTGCACATGACAGGAGCTTGCACCATTAGAGACCAGAGCTATGGTAAGTAGATGACTGAAAGTTGCCATCACTGGGACCAAATATGTGACACACACACCCTAACAAGGCGAGGATTATTTGGCACAGTTTCCAGGGGGACGTTCAATCTGATGTTGTCTGACACATTCACAAAGGACATAGCCAGGGATTTTACAGAAGATACCTGTTCCTCCCACCACAGACAGGAAACAGAAAGTAAATGCAGGTCTGGGGACAAGAATGCCCCTCCCTGGACAAGTCCTTGTGACTCACCTCGACCCAGGCCTCACCTTCTTAGAGTCAAATTGAATGCTGTACCAATAACCATTGCATAGCCATGAAAAAAAACCACCAAAGAATACAGATATGGAGAGGTCAAAAGTGAGAAGATGGAAACGAGCTTCGTGCAAGCCCTATCTGTGAGAGAACTTGGGAGAAATTTTTCAATATAACGACAGCAAAAAAATAACAAAATAGGGGCTGGGGATTTAGGTCCGTGGCACAGAGCCTGCCTGGCAAGCGCAAGGTAGTGAGTTCGTTTCCAGGTACTGGACAAAAACCAAAACCAAAAATAAATAAATAAATAAATAGCAGCAACAAAGACCAAAACAAAACAACACAAAAACAAGAAAAACAATACAGGATTTCAAAACAGAATGAAAGGAATTAACATGGTTGTTACATTACCCATGGTTATCTTCATTGAAGGTGCTCAGGTCATCAGACGTAAGAATGCGAGATAGATTGATTTTTACTATCAAAGTAACTTTATTCAAACAGCTTTTACCAGGAGTATACATAGAAATTTCAGAATATTGCTACACAAGCAAAGACATCAAAAACATATAAGAACTCTAAACTAAATTCCATCAACAATAGAAAGGTTTACTTTGTAACACCTACATGCATGTAATTTAAAGGAGAAACAGAGCAACCTACAGTCTTATTGAGCTATTTAAAGCTTCTTTTAGTGACTGATGAAAAAAATAGTAAGTCAGAAAAGATGTACAACACTTAGAGAAAACTGTCAAACAAAGGGATAGAGTTGACGTTTATAAGAAACTAAGTCCAAGCATTTTTAACTGTTAAACCCTGTTGTTTCATTTTTATAAAACATAGCATTGACCACCCTTACAAATTATTTTACTTAAGTCTTAGTGGTTACATATTATTTTGATATATATGACTATATAAATACTATATAAATATATAGATGCACAAATGTAATACACGCAAATGATTTTAAATGTCTGGTAAAGATCAGTTATTATACATAATTCAAAGTTCAAATATATTCCTGGACCAAAAGCACAAAGATTAAATTCTAATTTTCACTTTATACAATTCATCCCATTCATCTTTGCTGGGCATTGCTGAAGCTGATTGCCCTATTTTTTGACCTTTTCCATCTGTGTGCACATCTTTATTCTTTCAACAAGACTGATGGAGTGTCCACTCTGTCTGTGACATAGCATAAAAATAATTGCTCTTCTGTCTTTTTCGTATTGTTGCACAGACCTATAATATTTAACAGTCTTTGGCTCTGTGAAATAATTTTTCCAAACGTTCATCAAAATGCTGAACTTAGACATCCACTGCATGAGAATGGCCTTGTGTTCGTATTTCTGCACTATTGATATGTATGTGTAGGAGGTGTTCATCAGGTTGTCTATCTGAATATTGCACCATAACATCTCCGAGCTTCTCTAGTAGTACCGTATTCTTTAGAAATAGAGTTATTTATGCTGTTAAATAACTCAAAAGTAATTAAAGAATTGTGATTGTAACTTGATTAAGCTCTCTAACTTCAGCACTCTAAGACTTTTAGCCATTTTACATTCACAAATGTTTTAATTCAGTATTATTGATTTATCAATGCCTTTGATATTTTAAAACATCTCTTATGAAATAATTATTATTTTAATTGTAAATTTTAAATGAGAGAGTATGCAAACATTATGTTAAATATTATAACAACATGATGATAGGGAAGTCCTAGAACAAAATGGATAGGAAAGTTCTCCATTTCAATTAGACTCCAATTTTTTGATTACTTTCCTTGAGATCTATTAAAGGTTTTCATTTTCCCCCACCCACGGCTTATACATAACAAGGCTATTGTTTTGATTTTAAAGAACAGTAAAACTTAATGCCTCAGCTTTCCCCCTAAGATTGATACTTAGCCTTTACAACCTCACTAACTGAAACTTAAATCTTCTTCAAGATGAGTCATGCATTTGACATTTATGTTTTTAGAAATATTAGCAGAAAATTGATATAATACTGGTAATAACTGTGATACTAAATCCTATTTTATGCTTCTTTCATTCTAAATGGCTAAACATTTTATAAATTAAAAACTTTCTTCCTTAAACTAAGGAAAAACAGTAAATTTTCAGTTATATAACAGAAAAAATTAGCCAAAGAACACTTGCATAATTTTGTAGCTAATGCAATTAACTAGAAGCACAGTTCTTTCATACACTATCAATGCTCTATCCTCTATCAAATTTAACCTTCATAAGGCTAAGCACATTGGAACTCAGATCTCATGGAGTGCACTGAGCAGGTCTAGGAGATCTTTTCCTAGAGGGTGTTTCTATACTCAAAATTTGCTTGATGATTAATTGTGTTTAAATATCTTTTCCAATGTTTCTTAACTATTGGAATTAGTTACAAAGTCATGTTAACAATAATTGTAGAGTTTGGTTGCAACTAGGGGTCATCTTTCAACAATTCTTGTTTTGTTAAGTTGTAACATATACCCACATTATATTCATGGATTAAGACAAAGTATTTCTAACTAATATAACCTTGAAGAAGTACCCAAACTGCAGAAAGAAGTTCTGTAAATCAATTAAGAATGGAAAATCAAAAGGACTATGACAAGAGTCTTGACCACACATTTCATAGAGAAAAAAAGTAATAAGCACACAAGTTTTTGTAATTGTAACCCATTGAAATAGTAAATATTTGTATTTTAAGTGATTATAATGAGACACACATGGCTACTAATCCCCTTCAGCTTCCTGCTGGGGCTTCAAACAGCTTATCCCACTGTTCTTGCCACTTTCTGATGCAGTTCTGGAGGTCTTTTCTGTAGTGACTTTAGCTGTGTTCTCTTGTCGGTCTTGTGCTTAATTAATTCAAAATATTCATTTTTCGTAGCTATTTTGACTTTGAGGAAGAGACAAAAGTAGTGCGTTGCCATATCAGGTGAGTAGGTGGATGAGAACATACTGCAGTGATTTCATGAGCCTGGTTTTCCGTTGCATGGTATTTGACAACAGCATTCACCAAAAGAGGACTCAGGAAAGAGGACTGCAGAAATGTTTTTGACTGGCAGGAATAAGGGGATAAGTGTGTTCCCAGGAATAGGCACTATTTTGCGGAGCATTAATGAGACTGTGACTTTTACCATAATTATTAGTAGTATATTAATAGAACTTTGCATTAGTTTTCTTTGTCAGAAAATAGGACCCATAATCATTATGAAGAGACTTTAAACATATTGATGGTACTCTATTTTCTATATTGTGCAGCAGAAAAACAATTATGTTTTAATGTCATATACTGCTGCTTACATTTCTATTTGCAAAAATAGCATTAAATATGAATTTTTAAGTTAGTATAAAAGAAGGGAAAAGAACCAAAGTGAATTGCATGTCCACGTGCACATGTGTGTGCATCTCTCTAACTACAATTTAACCTCCAAAGCTGTGATAAATGCATTTAAAACAATGAAAAGCACTGACAATATCTTGGATCTTCCCCTTCTTTTATCTTGCCTACCATTCCAACCAAATGGTGAAGAGGTGAACACCCAAAATAATGACTAAGGAACAGGAGAAGAAATCAGACAGTCTTTGAAAAGCAGTGTAAGTGCTGAGGAGACTGGGTTATTTATTCATCATCCCGGCTCACCACTTATTAACTTCATGATCCTGGAACAATCATTCAACTTTACTGTGCCTTGTCTTCCACATTTGCAAATTGAAATTAATACTAGTGCTCATCTTGTGATGTTTGTGAGAATTAATATTTTTTTGTACCAGGAATTGAACTCATAACCTCTGTCTTGCCAGGCTGGTGCTGTGCCACTGAGTTATATCCCCATCCAAGACTTAAATAATTTATATACAAAACCTGGATATTGTACTTCAACATATACTATGTACTATAAGTTTTATATAATTATTGATATCACCATGGATCCACAGCATCACCACAAAAGTCCTCAGTCAAGTTGAAGGAACTTGGCAAAACCTATATTAATAAAATTTATTCCTGATTTCCTTTGATGGGCTAAAGGTTAGTTTATTTTAGACAGTCAGAGAAGCCCTGGAAAAACAACAGAGAATATATGCACGTAGCCAAACTATTCCTCATCTCATCCTGCAGAAACTGGACAGACAAGATGATAATTTAAAAAAAATACTTTGCAGATAAAACATCACCCAAATAAGAAAAAAGATATCATAGTAATAAAAAATATGAAGAAAATGAAAATTTTACCTGTATATAGAAATAAAAATAATTTTAGAGTACTTATGCAAATACATGAAAATAAATCAAAAGAACCAGAAATAGGAAACTCTTGTATGTTACTTGCTAACATCAAAATGATATTTTTGAGATCAATCATGTGTTCACATTCAATGTATGTAATAATTAGTGGATTTTTCCCTTTTTATTATTTAAATTTGATGTCATTAGCTGATATATGAGAACATAAAACTGATATATATTTATGAGGTATCATGTTATTTCTCTGTTCCATGTATATATTTTGCAGTGCTTACACCATTTGATAAACTCTAGATCCTCAAATATTTGTTGCTTCTTCATGGTAAAATTACTGATAATTATTCCTTATAGTTTATTGAAATGAGCAGTACATAAGTATTTCCTATAATCACCCTCCTGTAAAATATCACAGCAGAAATTTTTACTCCTGTTTGTCATCTAACACATATTGGTCAACCTTTTCCAACCCCCTCAATTCTCTGAGTCTCTAATATTTTCAACTTCAGGGAAATCAAATTTTTAGATAACATATATGAATGAGATCATGCAGCCCTTGTCTGTGTTTGACTTATTTCCAGTGACCTCTGGTTCCATTCATGTTGTTAAAAGAAAGACGGGATTCTATTATTTTTATGACTGAATAGTGTGCTATTTTATTTATGGGCCACATTTTCTTGATCCAGGCATTGTTTGATAAACTCTTAGGTTGAGTCTATTCTTTTTCTTTATTTGTTATTATTATTATTGTTGTTGTTGTTAGTTTGCTATTGTGAAGAGCATGAAATAACCAGAGAAATTGGAATGCCTCTTTGACACAATGGCTTCTTTTTTTTTGTTTTTTTCCGGTACTGGGAATCCAACTCAAGAAGCTGTGCTTGCCAGGCAGGTGCTGTGCCACTGAGCTAAATCCCCAGCCCCTAATGGTTTCTTTTCCTTTGCATGCATAGCCCGTGGTGGAATTGTTGAATCATACAGAATCTTAATTATGCATTTTTGTAGAACCTCCATACTGTTTTTCTAATGTTTATAGTGTTTACATTCCTAGAAACACTATTCACGGTTAGCTTTGACATGTTTTTCATAGCTTCTGTAATTGTTAATCCTTTGGTTTATATCACATTATTGTGGTGGCTTGTTATCACATTGCTGTTTTGACCTGAAATTCCTTATTGATTCAGTAATGTTGAGCATTTATTCCCGTGCTCTTTGCTAGTTGAATGTCTTCTATTTTTTTAAAGAAAGGGCTATCTAGATCAACTTTAATCTGATTATTTACATATTTTACTATTGAGCTTTTGGAATTCATTATAATTTTGAATAGTAGATCTTTGCAGGTGTTTATTATGTATATATTTTCTCTCACTCTGGAAGTAGTTACATGACTTTGTTGATTCCTTTGCTAAGCAGAAACTTCTTAGTTTGCCATAATCCCATGTATCTATATTTTCTTTTGTTTTCTGTGCTTTTGTGGGTTTGTCCAAAAAATTTTTTAAATGATTCAATTTTCTGAAGCATTTTCCTTACCTCCTTTTAATAAGTTTTATAATTTCTCAACTTATATTTAAACCTGTAACCTATCTTGAATTGATTTCTGAAACTGGTGAGAGATAGAGATCTATTTTCCTTTCTCTGTATATGAATATCTAATTTGCCAACACCACTAATGGAAAACATTGTTTCTGTGCTTTGATGAAAATGACCTGGCCGAAGAAGTATCAATTTACTTGTGTTCTTTCTATTCTATTCTATTTGCCTGTCAGTCTGTTTTTATGTCAATATCATTTCTTTTATTATTCTGGGAATGCAGTGTATTTTACGGTGAGATTGGATGATGTGTCCTTCTTTGTTTTTCTATTCAACGATGCTTTGGGTACTTAGGAATTTTAGAATTATTTTCTGGTTTTGTAAAGGAGGCCCTTGGGATTTTGCAAGGAACTACATTAAATCTTTAGACTGTTTTGAGTATTACAGGTATTTTATCTACTGACTCTTTTAAGCCATGAACATATGCTGCCAGGAGTTTTGTGTGTGTTCTTCAAATATTTTCATCAGTGTTCTATAGCATTTTCACCTTCCTGACTAAATTTGTTCCTATGTATATTTTCAGGTGTTTTAATTGAATTATTTTTCAGATAATTTGGCAAGGGTGTGTAATAATGCCACTGATTTTTACGTATTACTTTTGTACTCTACAAGCTTGTTGAATTCAATTTTTAATTGTAAAAGTTATTTTTAGTTAGTCTTAGATTTTCTTTTAATTTACTCTACCATTTTTAGTGAGGATGAAGGAAAGTTACTTTCCTTTGAGTCCTTCAGTTCTTTTGATTTGTTGCTTGGCTTGGACTGTTACCTATTTTCTTCTCCTAAATGTAGGTTTGCTTTGTTCTTCTTTTTCTTTCCCCTCAAGATCTATTTTCTGATGTGAGCACTGATTGCAACAAAATTCTTTCATAGTGCTGATTTTATTTTAGGCAGCTACATTAGGTAGAAATTAATATACAGGCAGAGAGACTGCGCTGTCAAGGAAGTCAGCAGAAAAAGTAAAGACACCAGAACTGTGGCTGGAGGTGCATCTGAAGACCAAGCCTCAAGAGAAAGATGAAACGGCCAGGCCTACATGCTTCACTTTTTATGCTCTTTTAGGCCACTAAAAGGTAATGCACTTATCCTGTGTGAGACGGAAAAGAAATCACAGGCAGCGAGAAACATCAAAGTTTTCTCAGAATTCTCCCTTGGTAAACTGAAGAATTCTATGGGAAATCCCACAAGCGGGTAGAAATATTACAATGTCTGCAGCCTCAGCTGGTGTCAAAATCTCTCTCTAATCCATGCTAGCTCTTCAGCTAAATGTTAAGCACATCTTGCTTGACTTTACAGGGTTACATGGCATTAGTTGATGTTTGGCTTTTTCTACAAATGTTGCAATATTATGTCACTTTGCATGCTTGGGTGCTTCTGTAGGTTTCAGGATAGTTGCTTGCCCTTGAATTCAGTTTTCTGATGGGTTCTAAAATGCTGGTCTTATTTGTTATTAAAATGTAATAATAATAATAACAATTTTCCTATGAAAATATACATAGGAACAAATTTAGTCAGAAAGGTGAAAATGCTATAGAACACATGGAAAATATAATTGAGGCTCTTCACAAATCTCAATATGAAATTAACATAGTACCCTGTTTTACTCAGTCCTTCCATCACTGACACAAAATAGCCAACATCTACAACATTAAGCAGGAAAGGTTTATGACATCTCACAGTTGAAGGAGATTTCGATCAGGGTCAGCAGGTCCCACAGTAGAAATTTCATCGCTGAAAGATGTGGTGGAGCAAAGCTGCTGAGGTAATGGTGGTCAGAAGCAGAGCAGAGGAATAGTGGCAGCTCCTCCATGACCCGCACAGACATACTGAGACGTGTGCTCCACAATTCCCAGAGCTCAGCCCAATGCCAATCAGTTTGAAACTCTAATTTTATTGCCACCCCTCACCCCTTTTCAACTTGCTGCCTGACCTCCTCTCTATAAACTGTACTTAATCGGCAAATAAAGACCATAGCAAACTCAGAATTCCACCTAATATAATACAACCTTGTTGCATACAACAGGAAGTACAGTAGTCTGTTCCCCAAAACTGCCACAGTTACAGCACTTTTCAAAAGTATACATCCAATTCTCTTCTGAGACGTAAGCAACCTCTTAACTGTGAACCTCTCTAAAAATAAAAAAAATCAGTTAAATAATCCAAAGACCCATGGCAAAAATAAAATTCCCATTTCAAAAGGGAGGAATAGAGAGATACAAAAGAACTTGTCTAAACCAAGACTAAAACCCAAAAGGGCAAACACTACACTCTGTAGCTCAATATCCGCCATTGGGTACAGATTGGTAAAATATGAGTTTCACAGGGCTTGGCCAACTGCATCCCCATGGCCCTGAGAGTTGCAGCCCACACTCTCTTCCTCCGAGGCTGGTTTCATTCGTAGCATGCAACTTTCCATAGTAGACAGTCTGCATTCCTAGAACATCTTATTTCATGTGGTCTCTACTTCACTGGGTTTAACTCTCACTTGTCTTCTAGGCCTTCTTTTCCTTGAAATCTCACTGGAAGCCTTCCTAAACCACAACTTTTGCTATCTGCACATCAGTAAAGCTAGCATCATGTGGATAATCCCAAGGTCTGCTGTCAACAGAAGCAGTAGTGAGTCCACACTGGACCATGGATAGTGGGACTTTGAGTGCCTGTATATTTCAGAATGACACAATGCATCCTGGAAAATCAGTTTCCCAGGATTCCCTTCTTGAGCAGGGGCCTATAGGACTCTTCTTTCAAATAAAAAGTTTATATTTTTTCATTATTTTGCATGATTGTTGAGCCTACAATAAGTGGGTTATTGCTGATTCCTGAAACGCCCTCAAGTCATCTTTCTTCCTCTTCTTATTAATAAATGTTCGCAATACTTCATGTCACATTCCTTGTGTGGAAATGGTATATGTACATAACACATCTTCACTTTTTTTCATTCCCTTTCTTTCTCCTCCCTCCATATCTTGATCACCTTCCCACTTGAGATGAGAAATCTTAAGTATAAATAAAGGGAAACATGAAACATAAATAATAAGAAGGAAAGAGATAGAGTTCTTTTATCTTTCTTCTTGTCCCTTTATAAAGTACTTGGCTTCTTTTTATTAGTGCTAAAATCTTTAGTAATCATACCTCCTATGGGCTCAACTTTACACATACTTCCCTCCGAAATGAAATCTCAATGTTTTCAAAACCTTCTAGTTTACACTTGCCTGAATTTTCACTATAAATATGGAGGGAAATAGGCAGAAATACTTATGCCAATGCCTGAGAGCTCTATTGTCTTGAAATTCCCCCACCCCAGTAGACTAATCAGAATACTTCCCTTAATCAACATACCACAAAATCTCAGTACAAAGATGAAATTTAGACAAATTTCCATGACAGTGTAACACATACAGTTTCTGGTCAAATGCCAATGGCATGCTTATTCTCAGCTGAAAACTCCTGAGCCTGAACTTTACTGTCCATATTCCTGTCACCATTTTAGTCTTCTGATTACCAGCTGCAGTCACCTAGCATACGGCTTACTGCATTCTGGAGCTTCTCTAGCTAACATTTCCAAACCTTTCCTAGCTCCTCTAGCAAACCAGCTCCAAAGTCTTCTGAACCATATTGTTAGGTATAGCTATAGTAGTGCACCACTTCTCTGGTACCTCTTTTCTGTATGATTCGGCTTTGCCTTCACGGAGACACAATGCCCAACACCCCAACTTAATGGAAGAAAGGTTTTACTTTGCTCAGGTTTTCTGGAGAGTCAGTACATCATTGAATGTTTTCAAGACAAAAATTTCATGTCAAAGGAACATAGTAGAGCATGAGAATTTTGCCAGAGTGGAAGGAGTAAGGGACCACCCTAGACACCAAGTCTACAACTTCATGACCCACCTAGATTCATCGAAAAGTATGCTCCACCAATCCCTGGGAAAATCAGTTTCAACTCCACCCTAACCACCACAATCCCACTTTTAAGTACACACACAAGAGAAATAAAAATGGTACAATAAAGTTACCCTTATGTGCCCATGTCCACTGTAGCCCCATTCACAATAGTCATGATATGGCATCAACCATGTTGTCTATTAGTAGACAATGGGTAAAGAATTTATGCTATACATGCATGATGCAGTGAATGCTATGATTGGTAACAAAGTGGATGTCACAGAAGGATTTTTGTTAAATGAGACCAGAGAGACACACAAAGACAAATAATTCACATTTTAACACATCTGTGGAGGTACAAATGGCTGATCCTGTAGAATGAAATAGGAGAATAGTGATTACCAGATGCCCAAAAAGAAGAAAGGAAGAAACAAAGAAGGAGATTGATAATGTGTGTTAAAATGCACTTACAAGGAAAAAGTCTAGTGTATATATTATGGTGACTAAAATTTAAAACAGCTTAGACATGTCATAAATGACAGTAAGACAAGTGCTCATAGGCTCCCAACACATAGAAAATAATGTCTAAATCGTTAAGAGGAAGGAAAAACCACTAAAGATGATTTGCTTGTTACACATTGTACACATGCATTGAATTTCTGGACTGTAACCTGCAGTTATTATCTATCTATTGAGAACAGGAAGTTATTAACCTGAAAGCTGTCTGTTTATTACATGTAATTGTGATGCTAGTTTCATCTGTATATATGTCCGAGCTAAGATCCAAGTGCTACAGCAGTTTGTTTGACTTTTTTTCTCTAGTTTTATCCTCCCCCAAATTTTAGATCTGTGTGCACTACTTTTTGTGTTACTTAAGGGACTATTTTTAACTTCTTAACATGGCTGCTAATTTTATTGTTACTTTCTTGAATGCCTTAAATTTATTGTTTTCATTTAAAGTAGGCATGTTTGTTCTATCCTGAAGGTAAATTCAGTTTTGCTTGCACACAGCGAGACCTGTATTTAAACAAACATTGCTGTCCGGTGTTGGTGCGGTAGTCACTGTAATCCTCCGTGGGCCACCTTCTCGCTCCTCGGAAGCACACCACTCTCTACTGAGCTCTGGAGAACAGTCCCCGTAGTTGCTTCTCATTGCCTACTCAGAGCTCAAAAACCCCTGTCTTTGCAAACGCAACAATTTTCTACTTGAATCTATGTTCCTGTCCCTTGGACTTCTGGGGTTTCATTCAACTCATGTACGACCTAGCACTCAAAAGAAACTCGCAGAATTCCTGATGCAGATTGTCAGGCTGTGTGTGTGTGTGTGTGTGTGTGTGTATGTGTTGTCCTTCTTTCTTAGACTCTATCACTGAATTTTCAGCTATCTCAGTCTCACCAAATATAATCATCACCTCCTAAATTTTAGATTCCTTTAGCGTTTTCTCCCTCTGAAAAGTTATTTCCAAATTGCTTTAAAAAACAAAAGTGATTATAGCTTAGCATATTCATTTGTTTTCCTGTTCCAATGGGTCATAGTCCTCCACTTGACTATTATACTTATTTAAGCTATGGAATAATATTTGATCTTTGTTTCTCTGTCCTGGCTGGAGGCAGAGCTACTGAAGCTCATTGAACATGAAGTTTATTTTATCTTTTCCATTCTCACTATGTCTTTGGTATTTGTGTTACAGAGTTTTGAAAAGGTTAAAAGGTCATTACTACATATATATATTTAATTGTTTAGAATCTACTAACATTTTATATAGCTTTGAACAGAGCAATTAAATCTAGGTGCTGTGTGACTTGAATAAGTATAAAAGGTTTTCCATAACCTACTAAAATAGTGTCAAATTCTTTTAATGTAAGAGCACACAAAGAAAAATATGTGAATTTTAAAAATCAACATAATATATCTACATCATTTTATGAAATATTATTATACCAAATGATTATAAACATTTAAAAACTTTGTTGTAATTTCTGTTTCGCAGGTTTTGCATTAAATTATTCAAAAATGTTATACTGTATTATATACAAGATATATCAGTATTTGTAAAGTGCTTACATGTTAATATTTGTGAATTTTATATCACAAATGACACTCAGTGAAGCATATCCACTAATAAAATAATTTTCATTATTTTTCTGAAACATAATAAAGTTCAAAACTTCCAAAACTGTTTCTACTAGTTATATTTTTCAATGCACATTTTATTATAACTCTAAATACATTTAAATGGAAAAATGATCTTTAAATACACCTTAATATTTGAAAAATATACTACCCTGAAAACACCAAGTTGTATAGACTATATATTTGCAAAAACATAGCATTGTTTTTTTGCTCAAATTTCTTGGCTAAGGCAATTACTAACAAACCACAGGTGTGCTTTGCATGTGTTGATGAAAAGTGTGGGTTCTGATTATAACTTGACTTTTAAATGTATGGTGTGCTCACTCGAGCTTGCGAAAGTCTAATTGCTCTATGTTTAGGCACATTGTTATTGTGCTTGATTCTACAGTCCTCTGATCAGAACTGCCACTCGAGATACACATATTTTACAATTCTTAGAGGGTTCATAGTGCTTGAAAAATGTTGATAGAGACCACCAGGGAAGAACCAGGGCATCCCTGGTGGGAGCAGCAAATTAGCTGTAGGAAAAATTTCTCCTAATGGAACATTGTTGATGGCCTTGTGCTATGTTATACAGATTTCTGACTGCGAAGATTTATAATTTATTGATAATTTATTTAATAATATTATTGATAACATTATTGATGCAGCTTTCATTTCAAAGATAATCCAGAAATTTTTTAAAACTCACCTATTTTTGTGAATAAAATACGAAGAAACTAAGATCAGCATTAAGAGCCAAGTGCTGATTTTAGTTACCATATTAGGCACAAATAAGTAGTCTTATCTTTTTATTTTAGCCCTTTTAGGCAAAAGCATGTGAAAAATTATAGGATTATAAACCACAGTAAATAATAAGTTAGATCCTAAAAATATATGCAACTATGCATTTTAAATAAGCGTGCAACCAGTGTACATTTTGTTGTGGAAATAAAGAAATCACTGATTTCTTACACTTCTAGGATAGTCTTTATTCTATCATTAATTTTATGGTACTCTATCAATATTTGTAGAAAATAGGATATAATTAGTAACACTGCTTCCTGCTCTTAGGAAGACAAAGAAAACTAACCTTGGAACTCAACACAGCTCACTCAACAGGACAGGTGTATTTCAGAACAAACCTGAGAGAGACCACCCTGGGCTGAGGGGAGAACCTTACTCTCCTACAAGCTGTGGGGTTTTTTATAAGTTCATAGGGGGAAGTGTTGAATGAAAGGGGTTGCAGCTGCTTGCCAAAAACAAGATTTGAGAGAGGCTAGTGCTTGGGAACTTTCAGGAAGAAGTGGTTGGCAGTGGTGACAGGCGTCAAGGTGCAGCTACATAGGGGTGGGTTTTGAATGGTCTCCATTGGATGGGCAGTGGTTGGATCCCTTCACCCATAATCTCTTATGAAAATAGAAAACACAACCAAGAAATTAGGAGCAATAGAAAGGAAGCATATTTGGTTTCTCAAACTTAAAAGAAAATCCTGATTTTTCTTTCTGTGATTTGTACCAGTGTTTCTAGGAGCTAGATTGAAGAAAACAATACACACTTCCATCATTCTGGGAGTAAAATTTAATGTGAACATACTGTAAATATCTAACACAGAATCATCCACAGAACACACTTCAGACATGTTTTTGATGGTGATTAATGTTTAAACTCAATGCACGGTAATTTTTATAATTCATATTAGTAAACATGAAACAACCATGATTTGCTAGACAGTGCTAATAATTACACGATGATCTCAAGGGTCTTATAATCTTAATTTCTTTGTGAGGTAATTTTCATACAAAATATAAAACACTGTATTATTTTCTCTGTGAAGTATTATGGAGTTGCTCATTTATTCTACCTAGTGGCCATCACATTTTCAGAAAAAATAACCCCATTTTGTTATATTAGTGGAAAGCCATCACAAATCCTCAAACAAAATGTGTCACCAAGCTAAGCATTACAATCCAGTAAGAAAAATAAAATTTGTAGATAGCAAGTTTTCATTGCAATGTCATCATAATTCCCTTCTCTCCAGACATCATGTTTGTACATCTGTTGCCCTAAATCCATAATTTCAATAACGCTGTCCCAGTAGTTTCCCAAAGCACAGAGTACTTCTGACTATGTAAATGCAATTCTACATCGTCTGGGTGAAAATGATTGAATATATATTTAAAAGTCATTGATGCCTCTAAACCAGTTAAACTGAGAATCACCCTAGCTTCTGAAAAATATTGTTGAATATATACACCTTTGTTTGTTTTTTGAGACAAGGTCTTACTATGTAGTGTAGGCTGGCCTTCAACTCATGATGTAGCACAGGCTGGCCTGGAACTTTCGACAACCATCAGGCATCTCCCTCTAAATGCTACGATTACAGGCATGCATGACGTGCTCAACGAGAATATTTTGATAATGTATCAGCTATTTATCAAGGTTTCCATTACATCATATGAATGTACACAAATGAAACAAAGATCAAATTGATAATAAATGTACTTTGCACTTCATGAAATAAGCATATTACATCAATGTATAAAGCTCACAGCATAAAAAACCTTGAAATAAGGTATTAGTATTCTTAATAAATGCACACATTGTACTAGAAAGCAAATGAGATTTGGAACCTTAATTTTATTTAAAACAGACTTTTACCAGGAACTGCTTTGTGAAATAGACAACAGACATAAACATATTAAATAAAAGTATAAAATACCTGTGAAAAAACATACTTTTATGTATTACTTTACAAAACAAATTCAAACAAAGTTATAAGGAAATAAATTCACTCTAGAAATATTTATTCTCTTCCAGTATCTGAGTCTCTGCTTCAGAAAATAGACATTTATATTTATATTTTTGCATGGTTTGGATTAAGTTGATTTCATTGTTTATATGACAAATGTGATAAATAAGAACACTGTAATATAATGCAGAATACTTAATTGTTATGCAGAATTATTTCTATGTATGGTTTATGACACCATATACTCAGATTCAAATCCTAGTCCTATTTATTATTAGCTATGTAACTAAATAAATTTCAGTATCTTTCTGAATGTACATCACACTGTGGAATAAGTATTAATAATTAATGCAAATATTGCTCTAACAATTAAGCAGCAGTTTGAGTAATATTTGAGCCACAATATTACAGAACAACTGGAAATGTCCAAGTTGACACAGGGCATACACAAACACGGGCACTTTCTAAGGTGCTGCAGAACTACTGAGGTGGGAATAATTGTGGAGAGTTTTGGAAATCAAAAAGAAGCTTTGAAAAAGTCATAGAATCACACGTGTAAGTGTTGGAGCTCAGAACTGGCAGAAAATTTCAGGGCCTTACTAATCTACTGGGATTTGCGAAGTAACCTCAGAGTTCGCAGCAGAGAAGGAACAGCAAGGAGGAAATAATGTTAGCCTATCAGTGATTCTTTGTGTGAAGATGATTTCATACTGCAGCCAGATCTCACCTGGCACTGTATGGGGCAAAAGCACATTTTATTTCATCGTGGCAACTGGACAGCGTCTGAACAAGAAACCATAAAATAAATATTTTTATCACAAACATTTTTATATATTATATATGATGTTTTAAATTTATTGATCCATGAAGAGTAATACAACACACACACACATGAAAAAAAAGGTTAATATAACTAAAAGAGTGTGAAAAGTTACTGACAATATTTTCATGAAGCTAAACTGTATATTTAAATATTGTAGAGCTGAAATGTACAATAATGCAATGGGTACATTTTAAAACACTCTAAAGAGCTTTAATGATTTAAAAAGAAACATTTCCTTTTGCGTATTCATCTCCCTTTACAAAGGAATTTTAAAGTTCTCCATTAAAGAAAAGAAGCCCGTTTCCCCAGACTTGAATCTGGGCTGGTTTCAACATTCGATTGGCCAGTGAGTGCATCAGCAGGGATGGGATACTTGTTCAGCCTAGGCCTCGGAAGAGCTCTTCTGCTTTCACCATCTCAAAATGCGTACAGTCGCCATGTGTAACACCCAGTCCACTCTCTTGCTCATTGCTGGACCATATGGAAGTGAGATACACGGTTCCAGCTGTGGGCATCACAGACTAACCAGCCCAAGCCCGCAGCTGTCTGCAGCAGCAGAGAGCCCGGCTGAGCCAGAAGAATTACTCAGCCTGAACTGACGGCTCTCATAGCTCAAGACAATTGACGGGCTGCGGCTCAGAACAGCAAATGTTGACATGGCTTGCTGTGTATGAGGAGCTGCATGGTCTTCCTGCACATTTAAAGAGCTGATTTTTTCATAGTTCAAATTTTAGGCTATAGAACAACATTACATCTCATACATTGAAAGTTGGAATTTAAATTGGTAGGAGCTCTTGGAAAACTTCTGGATGTTTTCAATTAGATATTCACATATTAGACATTGGGGGTGGCTCAGCACATCCCTAGCATACATGAGTCTTGGGTTGCATCCCCAGAACTGTAAAAAGTAAAATTTTATATATGCATATATATATATATAAGTATATATATATATACATATAGTCTGTCATACTACTAAATTTAAATATACATATGCATACTTGTATGACTCAATAATTTTACTCTTAATGTCTAATGCTCAAAATGCAAATCTGTGCATTAAATAACATACACTGAAATATTCATATTAGCAACCAAAATATCCATAGTACAGTGCAGATTCATATATTGTAATGCTATACAGAAAGAAAATAAATTAACTACTGCTATCTATAGTACAATGTATTTTTCTCACATAATTTTGGGTGAGAGGAACACACTATGTAGTTTATTCTGTATCTGTGAAAGGTTTAACAATAATAAAAATTAAACTAGTGATTAAGGAGTTAAGATAGCGGTTATGACAATAATCAGTGAGTGAAATGGAGTTAGCCTGAGGGAGTGGAGCATGAGAACAATTCCAGGAAGATTCCACTTCTTGATGTAAAGGGATAAATACGTGGATGTGTTGTTACCTTTGGGAGAATAACTAAGATGTGATTTTATACTGTATGTACTTTCCTACATAATGTTAATTCAACAGAATTTAAGATGACAAAATAGTTTATAGGGAAGATAAAATTTATCTTACCATACTATATTTATGCTCCTGTGGTTATGTGATCAGGAATAAATCATTTGTAAGCAATCTTGTAGAAACACAAAACAGGAACACTCCTCTCTCTTCTTTGAATACCTGAAAGGTTTCTCTTGTTCTTTTAACTCACACTCTCATTTAGGAGCCGTGGTAAAATTAAAAGCTCAACTTCTCTAGACACATTTTGTTTTCCTGCTTTAGACTCTGCCTTCCTAGTTTCTCCCTTAAGCCCTATTTCCACCCGGAATCACATTCTATCCAAACACAGTCTATACTTTTCCTTAAATCAGGCATAATCGATTACTGAGGGCTGATAGCATATGAGGTGCTGTTCAAGAATGCGGTTACACAAAAGGGAACCCAAGAGATGACTGGCTTTTCTTCCTTTCTCTCCATTTCTTATGGAGGGAGATAGGTGGCCAAGTGATATGGCAAGAAAATATATCAAGCTGTGAATTGCTATGTGGTCTCAATATCTTTTTTTCCTCCATACATGAGATGTGATCAATAAATAGATATCATGAATGCTCCTGCCGTGTGCATTCCAGTGGAAGGGCAGCATTCTTACATATGAGATAAGGCACATCAAATCTTAGATGGAACTGTGGGATAGACTTTGACGTCGCTGGCGAAGTCAGTGCCTAGTGAGTCACACTGGAGAGAAGGTGTGCTTTGCAGTGTTTGGTAGGCCAGGTGTCATGAATAAAGCATCTCATTGCAAGTACAACGTTGCGCAACTCTCGCTTCCAGATTTTTAAGAAATGTCGATGTGGTAGATGAAACTTGCACCTAGGGTTATGATCCTGTGACCAAGGTGTAGAATTGTCAGTGGAAACTCATGCAAGAAAAGCGTGTCAATCAAGACATAATACAAAGGAGATACTGACTGTTTCCTGACACGAGGGGAATTGTGTGAGCTGAGTCTGTTCCCAGGAACACTATGGGAATTTTAAGAAATGATGTGCATGGAAAATAGCTGGAGGAGTGAACAAATGATTTCATCCTCTGACATGACAACACTCAGTGCTACACATCACTTGAGGAAAGCAAATTCTGCCAAACACAAATATTACAGCTTGTCCTCATCCACCGTATTCACTGACGACAACTTCTGGCTTTTCCCTGAGGCATAAGACACTCAGGAAAGAGAACCACTTCAGAACTGGCAGGAACAATGGGACAAATATGTTTGAAGCAAGAGGGGAGATTTTCCAGGGAGTCTTGCTTCAATGTGTCTTTTATTGTAATTATACTTTTTTTAATTTAAACATTCACTATATTGTTTAATCACACCTCGTAATAAGTTCTGGAAACACATTTTTTTTTTTTTGTCTCTGAGACAATGTAACATAGTTATGTTTTTAACAAATGATTCACCCATGGCTACTGTCCTGTCCATTGTCCACAAATGCTACAGAGCAATTGACTGTTCCCTTCTACTGAAATGTTGGCCTCGCCATGCAGCACGCTCAGCCAATAGTATTTAAGCCTTATTGAAGTTGCAGCATCCCAGTGGAAGCATTTAATGAAATTGCATGGTTGGGTTCTGTTCCTCTTGCTCCCATCCTATAGCCATGGAAACACATTTCCAGATAGTAATTATTACTTCCATCTGTGCTATAAAAAATGAGATTGAATGTGAGGCTGAGTCCAACCTACCAGAACCCAGAGCAGAGCTGAGCTCAGTTGCCCTGCCCTGCGGATGACCCCCTTGCTGTGATGTCAGTGACAACTGAACTCCTTTGGTCTTTGCCAAATAGATCAAAGGACTGTTTACTTCAGCAGGAAAAGCTGTCCCCTATTGCATAAGTAATGAAACCGAAGACTAGTTTTGAGAAATACCTCTGCTAATGCATTATCCTGACCTTCACAATGTGCTCAAAATCTGAGTTTCTTACATTAATCGGTCTTTAATTTCACCGAAACATTTCAACATAATTCCTTAACTACTTGAAATTTCTTATGCTTTCTTGGAAATATGTGTTCAATATTTGCATTTGACTGAGGTCTAAAACAAAATGTTCAAAACCTTTGGCACAAATAAAATCAATAATTTCCTCCAGCATAATTAGCTGTGTGAACTTATCTACTTTATTGAATATTGTTAAATTTCCATTTCTAGCTTAAAAGTTGATTCCTACTGCAAACGTGTGTTTTATGTAATTTGCATGTAGTAAGATCGGAAACTCACATTACTGATTAAGATAAAGAACACATTTGCAAGATGGTAGATAAAATTGTGTTTCTATAAACACCAGCAGACCAAAAAGTATTAGAAAGCTTTGGAATGTCTTTTGTGTTTTCTTTGGTGCTTAAAGAATGTTAATTTTGTCACTCCTTCTTTCTAATGAACTAATAGACGAAACGTAGATAATAAATCATCATTCTGTATCTTCAATTCCTATAACCATTCATTTGAAATCTTTGCCTAGAGAGCACATAGACTCTTAATTTTGTTTTTGCTTTCTCTCTTGCAACTTCCCTTCTTATCCATTTATTTCATAACTTCTCTTCCTCCTTTCAGAAACACTGAAGCTTCTCCATGATTCTGGCCACATTCACTTCTCCATGGGATCAGGTATCCTTTACAAAGCATAATTCTCTCCAACAGGCATAGCTAATTAATTTCTGTACTCAAGAACAATGCAGCCAGACATAATTTAAAAATTAAATGCTGAAAACAGAACAGCATAATTCACTCTACAATTAAATGATTAGAGATGAAGGAACTCTGGCCTCTTTCATCTATTTGTAACATTACAAAATCTTCCCAATGAATTTTAATATCTTTAACATTTTCTGTTATAACATTGAGCCTTTCAGCTTAACCCCATCACTCTTGCCTCTAATCTGGATAGCTCTGGGTATTTTTAGGAGCTGGCTTTGTGCTCTCCATGTACATAACACTGGAGAGACCCTCTGGCAATACAGTTTTGAGGGCATTGTTTCCCGTGTCTGCTGTCTGCAGATGATACAATTTCCATGCTGAGATGAACCTGCTCTTCCTGCCGTGCACGGCGCTTGGTTCTGGGGTCCTCCATTTCTTTCTCTCTTTGTTTTACCCCAAACATCAAGGATGATTCTACCCCTCTCTTAGGTACAGTCTGCCACCTATTGATACTGTACAAAGACAGGGATGATCCAGATTACTGTACCAGGTAGGGGAATTACTGGCCAGTCTGTGACCTCACTGTTCTCAGGATTAGTAGTTAAATGGTGTGAATTTTAGTTTCACTTATTTAAGAGAGTTTTCCGTGAAATAGTGATAGCCAAAGTTTCCATGTTGGTTTAGGTTCTTTTGATGTCAAAGCGTAAGTTAAGCTTTTTCTTCAACTTGATCAAAAGTCTGAAATTGTTCTTCTACCTTGGAAATGTGAACACAGTAGAAAGGGCAACATTTAACAAGAAGGAATGAAATATTAAATATTCATATTACATAACAAAATTATTAGAAAAAATCTTCCCCATGCCACTAACAACACTCATGTAGCTTAAAATAATTTTAATATAAGAGTTTGGTTCAGGCTAACACAATTACAATTAGATTATCTAATACTCTGAGCATGGCTTTGTTGTGTAAAGCACTAATATGTAAATCAAAGAAAGCTAGGAAATCTGCCACTTAAAAAAACTTTATCCTTAAACTTTAACATTTCAAGTAAAGTTAAAAACTGCATCGTTGAGGGTTGATACATAATCAACACATTCTTCATACATTATCTAATTTTTTAAAGTGACTGCTACTTTGGGAATATGAATCTTTTTTTATAACTCATCACTTTTATGTCTCACTAGATTTTACTTGACTGAGAACTTTATCTTCCTCTCTCATGTGACAGGAATTCAAAAATACTGTATTTACTTAAAATGATTTGGGCTCCAAGCTTCATAATTTAAAGACTATTTCATATCTAGAGGCTATTATTTTAACCCATTAAAATATTTGATGGGATACTTCCTATTTTGAATTTGTTCCTTTTACATTATTTTTCTAAATGAAATTATGAAACCATGATTGTATTGGAGATTTTATTACCTAATGTATTTAAGTAAACTCAGTAGATTACCAAAATAAGTGTGTATTTTCCAGTCATATACAATGGGAGGTTCAGAAGAATGCCTCCAGGTGCAATTTACTGAAGAGATGATTCCCAAGATCTCAAACTAGAGCAGAGGACGAACATGGAAGGCTATCATTTGACTTTATTTTGGATTTAAAGTGATATAAATGACCGGGGCTGGGGATTTAGCTCAGCGGCAAAGCGCCTGCCTGGCAAGCGCAAGGTCGTGAGTTCGGTTCCCGGTACCGGAGAAAAACCAAAACAAAAAAACAAAACAAAACAAAAAAAAAAGTGATATAAATGACCATATTCCTTTCTAGTTTCTGCTGTGCTATAAACTTTTCACAAAATTTGTGGCTTAAAACATTATCTTACACTTCTGAAAGTAAGAAATGTGAAGTGATCTCTCCCTAGGGTCAAATAAAAGTGTCTGCAGGACCCCATTCCATTGGGGAGGCCCCAAATCGGGGTTCTTACATTTTCCAGCTTGTAGAACCCATTCCCCAGTTCACTGGTCCAGTCCATTTTTAAAGCAATCAGTGGTCAGTCACGACTTTCCACAATACTGTCTCTGTGATCATGACTCTTCTACCTTCTTTATCCCCATTTAAGGCTATTGCAGGTACTGTGGGTCCACCAGGTTATTCAAGTTATCCTCCTTATTTTAAGATCACCTGATTAGCAACCTTCATTTAATATGCAGTGTTACTGCCCTCATTGTTCTGTAGCCCACAGCTCCGGTCTTACTGGAGATAATGCCGTGGACACCTTGGTGGAGCTGTAATTCGGATGACCAGAATGCCATCACACCAAGAGGACTTCATGGGCCATGGACAGTCATTCCTGTTTATGCACTGGCTTACCAATAACACAGATAACATGTTTGTGAAAGAGTATTTAGTGAATGTAAGAAATCAGACAACACTCAAATCCTAAATTAATAGCAAATCATTGACAAACACTTTCCTAATCATTGTAGAAAAGGGAACAGACACAAAAGGCAGACAGCCAGCTCTTTGTGATGGAGAGGTCAGTGCGGCTATAGCTTGTGGGCTGCTACCACACTCTAATACTTTCATGAGCAGTTCCTGCCCAGGTACCTGTGACACTGGTATATCCCAACTTCTCCTTCCCTACGACATCATTTCCCTCGAGCTGAACAACTTTTTCTCTTCTCACACACGATTCCAGAGGAGCCCTGCTTTTCATACTAGTATATGATACATGCACTTTATCACTTATTATTTTAAAGGGAGAAATAAAACAAAAACAAAATAACAGCAAAGACAAAAACAAAACAATGCAAAAACAATAAAAAGATACCTTGTTATTTAGAATAAGCTTCACTTTCTTTTATTCTCTAAAACATTAAATTAGAATTTTTAGTCCTGCATTTTTCTTCTTGTTTTCTCCTCTACATAAAATATTGGTTTTTACCTTTTCAATTTTGTTATTGATAAAGCTGCTATTTATTTATTTATTTATTTATTTAGCACACATTTGCAGTGCATGCAGTTTACAGTCCTCTCGGGGAGTGGTTACAACTTGTTTTTTCTTTTTTTAAATCCATTTTCCCTCCCCTCCCTCTCCCTCCCTCCCCCTCCATCCTCTGGTCCCCCTATCCCATAATTCATCCTTGTTGATATTATTTTTAGCTCATGTTATGGCACATAACATTCACATGCATAAGATATCCTCACTCCCTAGTATATTTAAAGGATGGCACTGTTATTACTATTGGAGTCTTAGACCCTGGCACGGTGTTGAAGAAGTGTTTTCTGCTCTCTGATGAAATCACAATCTTTGGAGTGTGTGCTAGACCCGCGGCTCCCAAGTGCTCCTGCCTCTCCTCCAGGGCTTGAGCTTCTCTTCTCTTACTCCTGAGACGTTCTCCAGCTGCAGCAGCTGTGCCCCACATCCTCATTCTCCTCCCGGTAGAAAAGCTCAAGACTCTCCACCCCCACTCTTTAAGGAGATAGGGAGGCTGGCAGCGAGCAGGGCCCCTCTCCCAGTTGGATATGTCACTAGTGCCCTTGGGAATGGCCTTCTCTTGAGACTAGAGCTTCCCGCCAAAGCGTGGGTGCATTTTGTAGTGGTTGCTCTTCCCCTGATGACCCAGTGCCATGGGTGGACTTTTCTTTCAATTGGGTCAGTTGTCCTTGAATGAATCTGAGATTCCTGAATGAAGTATCTGCAAATATGTGGCCTTCCTCAGTGAGCATGGCCCCAAAGAGAGCTACTGCTCACACCACGTCACCCTCAGCTGTCAGCAATTTGTCTATTTGGGTTGTTTATTGCTACTTTAACGTGTGATTGGTATCTAGGATGCTGGGCCCTTTCTTCCCAGGTAAGCGCAAGTTCAGGTCCTCTACCTCACCTGCAGATATTTGTTTTTCAAACCTTGTCATGGCAGTTTGCACTGTGGAGTCCATTCTCTCCATGAATGCCATTGCCTTTTAGTTTGTCTGCTTTATTCTCATTCTAAATGTTCTCAGAGCCCCACATGTTTGCACTGAGTGAGGTTCTCTATATTTCAGTATAGCAACGATTTTATATTTTTATCACATGTACTAAATTTTTTTCTGAACAATGAATCATCACTAATCTTTTCCTACTTTTCCTCAATATCATGTGTATTTAAATTGTGTAACTTTTATAATGAGTTTTGACAAGTAATGTAAAGTTGAAGTACACCTGGCTAACTGATCTTTTAAAAAGTATGCAACATGACTGGCCATTAGCTAAATGCAAATTGAAAGAACACTGAGATACCACCTTATTCCTCAAAGAATGGCCATCATTAAAGAAATCAAATAACAACCAAACCTGGAGAGAATATAGAGAATAAGAAACTCTTCTAAACTGCTGGTAAAAATGTAAACTAGCACAGATCATTATGGAAATGATTGTGGAGATTTCTCAAAATCAAAAACTAGAAATTCCACTCAATCCAGTTATTTTTCTTCTAGATATCTTTCTGAAAGAGTTAAATTCATCACATTCCAGTGACACATGGCATGCCCGTCTTTTTTTGCAACACAACTCATAATAGCTAATCCTTGGAAAGGCCTGTACATCCATCAACAGTGAATGGATAGAGCAAATGCCGTATTTACATACAGTGAAGTACTACTCTGCCACAGAGAAGGATAAACTTGAGTTATTTGCAGGAAAATGGATGCACCTTGAGCCCATGATGTTAAGAGAAATAATGCAGGCACACAACCTTAAATATCACATGCTCTTTCTTATGTGAGAAACTCAAAGTTTAGACAAATTAAGGAGAAAAATAAATGATTGATATAGAAAAAAGAAAGAGAAAAATCTTTTGCAAATGTAAAAGGGACTGAGAAATGGAGGGAGAGAGTAAGAAAGGAGTGAAAAGAGATGTACAAAGAGTGGGGGTGTGTTATGTACAGGTAACTCCACACCATGAATGTCAGTATGTCCTGCTAGCATGTACCAAAAAAACTATCTCTACAATTGTAGTGGATTGATAACTGGTGGTCAACTTATAACCCCCAGCTGAACTGAGTAAGTGTGGTGCTGGGTGTGGGAGGCCCAACTGAGGACTGTTGCCAGCAGCATAAGAGGCAGACCTGGAGAAGAAGAGGCAGGCTGTTGGGAGCTGAGAGAGGCTGTGGGGAGCTGAGAGAGGCTGTGGGGAGCTGAGAAAGGCTGTGGGGAGCTGGCTTTCTTGGTGAACTTGGCTGTTTTCATTCTCCGAGGAGCTCGGGACCTTGCTGGCACTGAGAATGGTTTTGGTTCACTTTGGGGAGCTCTGGTCCTCACTTTTAGTATCTCTTCCTGATTCTGGAGGGGAAGATAGTGCACTGCTGGCCTCCTGGAAAAGCTTGCTGCATTGGCTTCCTGATGGGAACTCGGCCATCCTGATCATCGGAGGAGCTCGGGACCTCACAGTTGCTGAGGATGGCCGTGGTACCTTTTGGGGGAGCTCTGGTTCTTCTGAGCATCACTTCCTGGCTCCAGTGCAGATCCCTCAGCCTGCTAGCATAGGTCTTTCTTCCTGCTGGCACAGACTTTGTAGACTCCACCACTGAACTTTGGGCCTTCCCAGCAGATCTGTGAAACAGGCCTGCATGAGACATTGTCATGGGCTCTGGGCCTCCAGTTGGATTCATGGGAGGCATTGTTATGAGCTCTGGGTATTCAGCTCAACTCATGTAGGACATTGTTGTGGGATCCAGGCCCCCAGCTGGATTCCTTGGTCTTAGTGTGTGGACAGATTTCCTGCACTCTTTTGTATACTTTTCTTTGGGTGATATTATAAATAATCATATAATGTATGTGTCCTGTATTATATTGTTCCCCTTGCAAAATAAGCCCCAAACCAACACAACCATCTTTCCTTCTTGGCCAGGGATACCATCCCTTGAATAGGCTGGGCAAGTGCTCTTTCTTCAGGTTTCCCTATCATTGTTTACCAAGTACAATTTACAAATGTTTAAAATAATATTCTTATAAATCCTTTCAGGTAATTGAAGATAAGGTCAGGTTATACCATTTCATTTACTAGAAGAAATATTTTATATATCCGTCAAATTTTTCATAGGATCAATATAATTGCACACAGTTATTTTTGTATCATGCTTCATGAAGTTATCTTAAATATAGAATTTCATATTCTGTGTTCTATATGGTTATTTATGTTCCATATAAATACAATGATTTATATATTGCACATATTTTGAGATTTTCATGAACTCTTTCACTTTTAATTCATTCTTTACGAGTAAGAAATGCCCATTGCCAATACTGAGACCAAATTTATGTGTCAAGTTAGAGAACAGTGCATGAAAATTAGATTCTAACTGTAAATTAAATATACTGTTTTTGAGGAAATATTTAAAAAATTAAAGTCCTCTATAAATTTTATTTACAAAGCATTTTGCTATTTTCATTAGAATAGGAATATTTTTCACCAGAACAAATTATAATCATACTTATTCTTCAGTTTAATATATCAGTGAATTTAACAGGAATGTACAAAACTAAAATGCAGGTAAACTGTTAATACATATAAATGTTACCAGTTAAAACTTAAGGTTTTCATGTTTGTTCTGTTTCCTTGAAATATAAGTGTAAATTATGTTATGAAGAATTATACAAGGAAGTATTGCTCATTGATAATTCTTATTTTATAATTTTAATTACTATTACATTACTAAAAATGTTCTATAAGTTGATCAATGGACACCACATTCTTTGTTTCTTATACACATTGTTAATAATTGTCTTTTCAGACCAGCACCATCATTTTCACATTCTTGTTACCCAAATAATCCAAGCAGTAACGTCATTAAATGGAACAATTTATCCCTCACCCCTGTTTAGAGTTCCTACAACACCTGTCCTCCAGACAATGCAAGCCTCAGTAGAATCTGACTTGCTTGATTTATACAACTTTCATTTTGTATTACACAGCCTTTAAGACAATATTTAAAAAGTAATATTTTATTATTATATACACCACCACAGCCCTTCTTCTGGTTTGCAAGTATCTTTTGGGAAATTATAGCTGAATGTCAGTGGGTTTACAACAAAGCTGAGTGTCTCTGATACTCCAAAATTTATTTTATTTAATTAAGGATATTTTGAAAATATTTATGATTACCTAAAAATATATATTGATTTTTCACTTTTGGAATTAATAAACAACCTTGGCCAAATGGCTATGCTAGCATTTTTAATTTCAACCTATATCAAATTTTTAATGACCACATGAATTTCAAAATGTAAAATAATTATGTTTTACTTCACATTTTACTTTTTCCTGCGCTTGCACTTAAGACACAATGCATAACTAATACAGAGGTACTCAAATTGGAAGTAGAGATTATTGCCTGTACTGATGGGTTGGAGAAAAATAGTTAGGTCCAAACAAATCCACCAAATTCTCTCTTTGCCCTTTGTCAAATAAGAATAATTTGAAATGGATGACAATAATTTTAAATTTTTTAAATAAATTCTAATTCATATTACTCCAATTACTCTACGTTGAAATTGAACAATTGCAATCATATCACAGGTTCAAAGTGTTCCTTATTTTATTTTCTCATGATGAATGTATGTACTAAATGGTTAAGAAACTTCCATGTTAGAAATCTGTTACTTTATTGTGTGACTTCTTTTGTAGTGTCATGTCCCCCTTTTCCAGTATAATACACACACATAAACATAGTGGACACTTGCTTAAATTTAGTAAAATTTAGTTAATTTGAAGCTTGCTGAACAACTACTTTACATGCTTTCACAATTGTAGCCCACTTAGCCTTCATAAAGTACATTGGTGTGCTGTTAACTCTCAGGTCCTAGGTACAATTACTATCTTAATCTTTCTTTGTTGATCTTACACTGCCAAAGACCTGTTAGGAATTGCAAAAGTCTTTTATTTATTTCTTCCAGATTTCAACACAACAGCTATAAACCAGATCCGACTTGAGAAAACAACATTTTGTGCTTGGTGGATCATAAAACCTCTACTGCAACTCTTCACATCCGCAGCTGTAGTAGGCAATGAGCCATACACAATTTGTAAATAAGTTGACACATTGTGTTCCAGGAAATACTTATTTACAAAACAGGTGGCCGATTTACCCTTTTGTAACTGAAAAAGCAGCCTACACCAGACTTTAAGCATCCTTGCCTGTTTTAGTTGTGGTGCTAGTCCTGCTTCTTCAAGGATTTATCTCTTCATTTGTATGAGGTATTCTCCCAAAGTCATTTATTAGCCTAGATATCTGCACTGCATCAAATCTGTTTGTTTTGTGCTGTATTCTTTAGTTTCTTAAAGTACGCCATTTTACCTCTTTTATTTTTATTTGTTATTTTAAAGGCAAAAAGCAATAAAAATAATGATACAAAAATTCAAAACAAGATAGTAGGAGAGCAACAATGGCTGATACATTGTGTATGGTTGTCTTCAAATTAGATGCTCAGACTACAAGATACAGGCATGAAAATTTGATCAAACAATATAAGCATAAACCTTTCTTTTCAATCAACTAATACAAATGAGGAGTATAACTTAACTATCATATATATATATATATATATATATATATATATATATATATATTTTTCCTTTTCTCTTCCTTCTTTTCTCTTTCCCCTCATCCCAGTTTCTCATTTCTTTTGAACAGGTACTTCCCATTTCACAATATCTATTGTACAAGTTGGAACTTACTTGCTTTTTCCACTTCTTATACTACACTTGTGAGTCTCATTTACTTCACTCATGACTATGGTCTCAAGTTGATTCCATTTACCTATAAAGGCCTCAAGTTTATCCTTCTTTATAACTGAGTAGTACTCCACTGTTTAAAAATACCATATTTTTTATCTATTCCTTGGTTGATGGGCATTTGGGTTGTAGTTTCTCTTAGTTCTTTAGAAAAAAATTTTATGCTGATATTGTATGGACAAGATATCTTGCCTATATCTTCTACTCTGAATTACTACTAGAAAAACAACAATACACAGTGTATCAACTACTAAAGCTGTCCTAATAGCCTGTGTTGAAATTTGGCTTCATTATTGTGGTTTTTTGTTTTTTTTTTTTTTTTTTTAGAGGAAGGAATAGCTGTGATGGGGGAAAGGAGAAAAGGAGGGAAAACTGTATATATATATATATATATATAGAGAGAGAGAGAGAGAGAGAGAGAGAGAGAGAGATAGCTGGGATAATTGTACTAGTGATTTCTATTAGTTTGTTAATAGGAACAATTAATGCTTAATTGTTTGATCTTGCATGCCTATGTCTGGTGATCCGAGCAACCGCTTTGAAGATAACAATATGTAATACAACAACTATTGCTAATTTCCTATTACCTTGTTTTGAAATTCTGTATCATTTTTATTACTTTTTGTTTTTTTTATCTTTGTCAAAGGGGCCAAATATATTCACCAGAATGGTGCTGGGAAACCTTGCTTTGCACATACCTAAGACTAAAACTTAGACCCATGTCTCACCATGCACTAAACTAAAGTGAATATGGGTCAAAGATCTAAATATTAAAACAAAAACACTCAATCTACTGGAAGAGAAAGTAGGCAGAAATCGTGAAGACATAAGTATAGGCAGAGAGTTCATGTTTTCTTTAGTTTTGTGTTTGTTTCTGTTGTCATTATATTTTCAACAATCTCTACTTTTGTGTCCTGTGGGTATTCTCAAAATAAATTATGTACAAGACTAGAAATTTGACCCATCCTTATCCAAATCTTTTCCTTCCAAAGTAAATATAGGGGCTGGGAATTTAGCTCAACAGGCAAAGTGCCTGCCTGGCAAGCGCAAGGTCCTGAGTTTGATTCCTGGTACCAGAAGAAAAACAAGCAAACCAAAGTAAATATAAACAGTATCCCTCAAGTTACTCAAGGGGAAAACACTAGTTTTTCTTTTCTCTATTTCTCCCACTCCACCTTCAATGGGTAACAAATTTTAGGGGTTCTACTTTTACTAATACATATTTCTGCTACTTAGAAATACGTTCCTCATGAGGAACTGCTGTATCTCACATCTTCATCCGCTTCACTTCTGCATCCCCTCCCTTTTTCCCTCTGCCCATCCCCCACCCAGTCTCATCTCTCCAAATCTACCTCCTGTTCCTGTTATCTTTTGCTTTGCTGTTTAAGTGGTTTCCCTTATAAGTTCTATGGTCACAGTGTGTCCAGAATCTGAGGGTCACCTTCACCTGTAGCCTCTTAGTGGAAGTCAGAACCTACATGAACTTCTCCCTACTTCCCATTTGTCTAATGTATATTCCATAAAATGGAGAAGAACCTACATGAATAAAAATATACACTTTAAGAACAAAAACAATTGTGTCATTTGCAGGAAAATGATTTCAATTTGACTTCATAATGCTAAATGAGCTAGAACAAGCATAAAGTTAAATATTGCATATTTCTCCTACCTGAGAAACCCCAAATTTAGTAATTCCTAGGGCAAAAGAAACGATGGTCTTGTCTTGGTTACTTTTCTTCCTTGCTGAAATAAAATACCCATCACTCAAAGTTAAGGAGAGAAAGGTTTTTAGCTCATAGTTTGTGAGGGTTTCAGTCCATAATCAGCTGGCTCCAAAGAAGGGAGGCACATGGCAGAGAAGCAATAATTCAAAGTGGTAAAAAACAACAGAAGCAACAAGAGAGAAAAGAGATTTTCCTTTTCCTTCCCTTATCTTGCGTCCAGTCTACTCAGATTAGGGCAGTGCCAATCCAATCATTGTCCTGATCCTGCAATCACCCACGCTTAATTCCAGCACCCTTAATCCAAGCATTGCACTAGTAATCAGTCACATGCTCTAGATTCAGCCACCTCCAATAAAAACCCTCTGTGACTGCGGGAGCCTTTGAGGGGACATCTACCCAGCAGCTATCACAGATTATATAAGCAGGGAGGTGGACTTTGTACAGATGGGAAGGTGCTGTCTGAAAGGGGTCGATTAGAGAGGATGAGAAGTAAAGGGGGTCGGGACACCATATGAGGATAAAGCAACAGCTCAGGAGGAATGCATTCCTTATGTATTACAAACATAAACTAATGTATAGATTTTTAAGTTTAGCAAACTAAATTCAGCACAATATTAAAAAGAAAGAGAAGCGTTCCCTCAGGTCATTTTGGGGCTGGGGATTTAGCTCAGCGGCAGAAGCGCCTGCCTGGCAAGTGCAAGGTCGTGAGTTCGGTTCCCGGTACCGGAAAAAAAAAAAAAAACTCCACAGGACACACATAAATGTAAACATAGCCCATGCTTGTAAATTAGAATAATTTCCATGTCCATAATGTCCAAAAAATGTGCAGATTCGATGTTGTTTTTTCAAAACATTAAAGACATTTGTCATAGAAATTGGAAAAAATATTTTAAAGTTCATATGGAAGCAGAAAAAAAAAAAGAACTCAAAGACCCAGAAGCGAATAAAAGCAACAAAGCTAGAGGCATCAAACTATCAGACTTCAAATATATGGCAAAGCTGTAGCAACCAAAGGGGAACTTCACTAGTTTAAAACCAGAAACACAGAGCAAGGGAAGAGAACAGATACTCCAAAAATAAATGTATGTGTCTATACCCAAGCTAATTTTCATACTAGTTTAAAATTAATTATTGTCTTGGGGTTATGTAAATGTACATAATTTGACCACTACTTTTTTTCTAAAATATATAACCTGGATCATATTATTGTTTATTATCTGCTTGAATCTTTTAGATTCATTTTCTATCAAAAGGGTTTTCATATTTGATATTAATTCATTTATAAAGTTCTAAGACTCAGTATAGATTTTTGTAGTAATATTACCAATATGCTAAATAAATATGAGTTATGAAAAAAGACGTAAGGTGACTACCAAAAATTTTTAAACAATATAAGTATACTTACTAAAATTAAGATTTTTCTATGAAAAACCAATGATTTTATATTTAATTGTATTATTATTATAAACAAATAAACACTTATCTTGTCAATGTGAATAGGTCAAAGTAATATTGTTCAATAATCTAACAATGTCATCACATTTGGAGAAATATAGAAATATAAATTCTTTTTTATAAAAAGGCAGCAAGAATGAATTTTATGTAAGGATAACTTCATTAAGGTAAGAATGAATGAATATATTTTACTACCTATTTGCTTAGACACGAAGGTTAAGGAGATTTTGCGTAAAAATAAATAAAAATCATATGATGGAGGAAGAAGAGAAAACCCAGTCTAATTCTACAGTGGTATTTAAAAAAATAGATGTATAAGGCAAAAATTATGATGGTCAAGGATGACATTTAAAATAAGGAAAATTTCCATAAAAGTTGCTCAGTTAGCTGTCTAGACATTTATTCCTTCAAGCACACACTTCCACCCTTTCTTCAGTGATTTTGCTTGTGATGGACCAGCCCTGACCCGCATTTCAGATCCCATGGCTTTACATTACTATTATTAGCCCTTTATAGCCATCCTCTTTAGACTGTTCCACTGTTTTCCTGACACTTCTTGATTATTTGTCTACTGCCTACACTTAGGCCAGGTTATCCTCAGATGACATATTGTCCTCGGTAGCCTTTTATGTCTGATTTGACAGGACATGATCCTTCATTTGATTACAAATATAGCCCAAAGTTAAAATGTTTATAGGGAGAGACGTCAGGGATGAGCTCTCTGGCATGACAATTCTAGTCATCAGCACATGTGACTTTCAAAGTAGACAAGCAGGGGATGGGAGACAAATAAATAACAGGGATACCTAGGAGATGCTCCAATTATTCTACATTTCAGCTAATAAAATGTCAGCTTTTATTTGAAGCTTTCAAGGCTTATAACAACTTACTGGAAGTTCTGAACTGAGCACATTTTGGTCCAGCCTTGCAAGCTGGGTAAGAGGGGTGCTAGGGAAATGAAAGGCATGTCATCTTTTCAAGGATGTGTTCTTTCCTCTCCCATATACTCAGATTTCAGAGAGAACCTTTCTATTAAACAGTGGAGCAACGTGGCATCCAAGTTGTAACCTGGCAGCAAGTGGTCACTGTCACTTAGAAAGGAATTGAGTCTAAAAGCAGCAAGCAAAACACACACGGCAGATGGCACATGCATAAATTGCAAGAGTGTGAAGTCACAGAATGACAAACGTGACAGTCCTAGGGTCCTGAGTTAGATGCAGGAGCATGAATCACACTGCTATCAAAGGGAAACGATATGATTTTTGCCATTTTCAAACTTGTTTGAATCTCTAATTCCTCACTCAGAAAATAGAGATAACAACAATTCCCAGTTCAAGATCAAACCCTCTCTGTTCATATATTTTGCTACAATGGAAAGGGCTGCATTGTTTTTACAGCCGTGTGGTAATATTCTGTATTTGTATACCACATTTCCTTATCTCTTCATCCGTGGATGGCCACGTAGGTTTGTTCCTTACCTTGAGTGCTGTCAATAGAGCTGGCACAAACCCCGGGCATCAGGTGCTTCTTTGCAAGACGGATTTCCTTTCCTTTGGGTACCGATTCAGCAATGAGACTGCTGACTTACTGAGAGCAGTGTGCTGAGTGAAGTCAGACAGGTACATGAAGACAAACACTGCAGGGTGCCCCTTTTGGATGGGATACAGAAACTAATCCCACTGAAGTATAACAGAAGGGATTACTAGAGGTTTGGAGTGTACAATGGGCTGTGTAGGGACAGTTGGTCAGTATATACAAACTTAGAAAGGAGAACTACAATGTGCTGTTCTATTGCTGTACTGACTATGGTTAGCAATAAGGTGTTGAATATCTCACAACAGCTAAGATTTGAAATGTTCTCACCACAAAGACGTGATAAATATAGGCGGAGATGGGTATTTTAAATACTCTATTAGATTATTATACAATGTATACACGTACAAAGTATCATAATGTACCTCAGAAACATGAGCAGTTATTTTGTGTCAATTAAAATAATTTCAAACATTATAAAAACCATAAAATATTGGTTTTATTATAAAAGTAAATGTGCATCTTTCCTTTATTTCTTTGGTCACACAACTCTAGTTTCTCACAAGTACAGCCTTATGTGTCAACCTATCCATGATATGCAGCCTTTAACAGCAAACATCACTATGCAAATTAAGACTTGAAATATGAGGACTAACTTTTTGAATGTACTGTTCATTAATTGCACTGCCTTAATATACAAAGCAGGGGAATCACTTGATTTCTTGATATGGCAAATAGATGTAATAATTCCAGTTCACAAGTTTTTAGATTAAAAACCTATAATGTACTCTGCACAGTCCCTATTGACTTCAACTCGTATTTATTACATTTATTCTTGAAAACTCTTGTTGATACAATTGAACCTATTCATGCAGATTAATGACCCTCATGTCACAAACTACTGCATTACCGTTTGAAAAATGGTAAATGTGAGTAAAGGATTTTTAAATCTTCACATATCACCCACAATTTAATGTAAACCAGGTTGTGCAGTCTTACTACTGAATGGAGACTCTGCAATAGCATTATACTTCTAAAGCAATGATAAATAACCATCTTCCTTGGGACTATCCTTTCCAAATGATGCACTTTATATATTGTTGGAGGGTGTCTAGGAACTCTACTTGTGCACAATTATCTACAAATCTTTTGTTCTCCTGCCTTTACCTTGTTCTCTTTTAATACACTTCCCTACTGATTTTCAGACAATAAATCTAATATGTAATACATAAAGTAAACATAAGGTATAATTTTAACAACTATTGTAAATGATCCTCAAACACAATCCTTTGTGGTCTACAGTCAAACGAAAAATGAATCTAACATTTGCTATAATTCTCCAAACACTATAAAAAGAAATGCAGCCATTCTTGTGGGATTTTATGCGTTCTGCAAAAATGTGTACAATAGGGATTGATTCTTTTTGTTCCTATTTTTCCTAGGGATCATAAACTAGCCAGTTACACATAAACAGTACATTACAGTTTTTGAAAATTCCTATAACTATTCTTTTTTATTCTGTTAGTCTTGTTAAAATAAAAAGCTGATGTTAATATTCTCATCGTGTCACAAAGAGAGTGAAATATTCCAAATGATTTACAAATACCACAAGCCTCCTGAGAAGGGATTGGGACCTAAGAATCTTACTGACTTCAACTGAGGGCTCTTTCAGTAAAGAGCATTATCTCACGTAGCACCCTTCTTTATGACATATACGGTTCAGACAACTCTTATATACACTTCTTGGAAATTTTTAATGTTTGTTAAAGTTACCATAACTACCATCATGAAGCTGAGCAGAAATTATAAGTTGTTTAGATACACAATAGTAATTATAGCTGGACGTAGTAGTGCACACTTGTAATCTCAGCATTCCGGAGGCTGAGGCAGGAGGATCACTGTCAGTTCAAGTCTAGTGTGGGCCACATAGTGAGTTCAAGGCCAGCCTGAAGTACATAGCAAGACACTATCTCAAAAACAAAGAAAAAATTTTAATTGTAATCATGGAACTAAAAAATGTAATCATGGAACTAAGTTCAATTCTAATTCAATTCAATTCTAAGAATTGTTAACATTAATTCTTTATACTACATAAAACATTTATATTGCACACTTACTGTTAGATTGTTAACATTATTTTATTATCTAGTGACTATGAATTAACTCTTGGTAGTCTAAGAAATCAGAAAGATAATTCTGCTTAAAGGTAAATGCATTATCTTGAAAAGCAATGTATAATTATATGTGTAACTATGGGATCTCACCTTATTAAAAAGTTTTTACAAATCAAAAGAAATGACCAACAAAGTGAACAAGAAAACCCATGAGTTGAGAAAAAATTTTACCTATCTGTCCCTCAGACAAAGGACTTCTATCTAGAACTACAAAGAATTAAAAAAAACGGAATCCCAAAATTCAAAAACACAATCCAAAAATAGGCATCTGAGATGAATGTACATTTCACAGATGAAGAAATATAAATGGCAAATAAATATATGAAAAAATGTTCAACATCATTTAACACTCAAGAAATGCAAATGAAAACAACACTGAGATTCCATCTCGCCCCAGAAAGAACGGCTATCACCAAGAAATCAACCAGCAACAGATGCCCACGGGGCTGTGAGGAAAAAGGAACCCTTCTCCACAGCTGGTTGGAATGTAGACTGGTACAACCACCATGGAAATCAGTGTGAAGAGTCCTCAAAAAACTAGGACTAGAGGTTTCATTCAACCCAGCTATTCCCCGTCGGGGTATTTTCCCAGAAGAACTGAATACATCATACCGCAGTGATACATGTGCACTCATGTTTATAGCAGCACAATTTGTAATAGCTAAATCTTGGAAACAACCCAAATGCCCATTAACTGAGGGAGGGATAAAAAAGATGTGGTATTTTTATACAATGCAGTGTTACTCAGCTATAAAGAAAGACAAACTCCAGGTTTTCTTAGATAAATGGATGCAACTAGAGACCTTATCCATAAGTGAAGTAAATCAGACTTGCATATATAAACATCATATTATTTCCCTAGTGTAAGAAATTGAAAGATTAAAAACAGATCTAAATGGTACAATAGATATTGTGAGAGAGAAAGAAACTGCTCAAAAGTAAAGGACAACTGGGATGGGAAAAAGGAGAAAAGGAGATATATAGATATATAGATATTTATATATATTCACATATATACAATATATAATATATATGCACAAGATAGCTAAAACAATTATATTACTAATTTCTATTAGTAAATATAAATAATTCTAATAATTTCATTCAAAGGAACAGTTAGTGCTTATATTATTTGATCAATTTTACATGCCTGCATCTGGTAATCTGAGCAATTACTTTAAAGATGACAGTATGCAGTATACTAGCCATTGTTAATTTCTTATCTTGTTTTGAAATTCTGTATCATTTTCATTGTCTTTTAATTCTCTTAAAAATAAAATAAAAGGACTACCAAGACAAGTCATTTAATTGTTTGTAAAACTAAAATAGTTTGTTTTCTGAAGTTGTCCTCTTAGCAATAAATATAAAACTAAGAATATATGACCTTCATGAGATGAACTTCAAGAAGCTAGACCTTTTAAAGTTATGAACATTGCTGATTGAATTCACATCCCTACTATTAACTTTAAAATTCTAGGAAAAAGTGTACATGAAAGTCAGTCAGATAATGTTCACCTGAATGTTAGAGTCATCTCAAAAATAACTAACGCTTTGTAGCTTGGCTCGCCCTCTGAATAATACTTGGGATTGTGCTATAATTGTTCATGGCAGAAGTAAGCAGAACTTCCTTAATGCATCACACAGAACACATGAAATCTTAGCCACGGCTTGGGGTTCTAATTCTATGCAATTCGTCTACCCATAAGCTAAAGATTGCACTTTCCAGCATGCGTCCTTCAAGTGTGTATTTAACTGACAGACCTCATATTTGCAAAGAGGTCACATCAGAGTGCAAAGAACAACTTCCTCGCTGAGTTGATCTTCAGGAGTGCCTCACCCTCAGCCCCACAAGTGCCTTCCCTTTGGAAATCATGCTCTCTGTGGAGGTTGTACCATTAAATTGTATTTGCACACAACAGGCGTGTAGGACCTGATCCCATTTAGAGCGATTTCCCTCAGAAAACACAGTGCTTGTCAAAGGGAAATAGAAGGTTGGCAAAGGCACCTTAGCTTTCTCCAGAATTTGTTTTCAAGCGGATTGTTGTGTCGCGCTGAAGCAAAAGCAAACACATGCACTGAGAGGCACCCAAGAGGCTGTGCGGCTGCCGGGCCTGGGCTTCTCCAGCCCTCTGCCTCGGCTGCCACTTTGTGCCGCCGTGGGGTGGCCTGCCTGTGGGGATGAGGTGCTTATCATGAAGAGGGACCACAGGAACTGCTGTCCTGATTCGCTGTCTAGGCCCTTCCAGAGAGTCTGCCGTCCCTGTCCCTGGACACTCCTGACATACTAATGGCAAAGCTTTTGCCTGAGCTGCTTTTTTAAATTTTTTTATTTTTCTTCCACTTTGGCTAATTTCATAAAAGGTCAAACACAACAAGTCTGCTGGAGTGAGGAATAATTGAAATTCAACGTGTGTCCTTCCCGGCATTTCCTCCTTGTTACTGTGTCACTATTAGCGTTTTATTAATGAGGCCTGGAGTAGTCCTAGCCTTATTATGTAACATCAAAAATGTAAAACTAGTTTTTCAGGATAGTTAGTGTCCTGTTTTTCAGATATCCGGCCCTCCTGCCATAGTCAAATTACTTACACACTAGAAATGAGGTCCAGACTCCACAGGTTATTTTTCTGTTGTTGCTGTTAGACTATTCCAACCAACAGTTTTCTAAGATTTTATCTCAGTTTGACCCAAAGCACTGGAATTCACTTTGAAGATATCCAGGTAATAGGAGACAGTAATTCTGCTCTGCACTGGAAAATCTGTGGGCACTGTCCAGAGTGAAGCGTGAAGGAAATGTTCATTTGGGGTTTTCTCACTGAGTGCCAAGCTCAAGGACCCAACTGCACATTCCAAGGGCCTTTTAGCCCAACTTACTCCGTGTTCATTACACAGACCTGAGAAAAACAGTAGTCTCTCCAAAAGTCCCTCTGAGACAAATATTTCAGTTACAGTTGGTGCAGATGGTTGATAAAAATTATGATTTGTGTTAGAAAGTATTTGCTTCACATGTGGATCAACAGTGAAGCTCTAACACCTGTAGTTTGTGCATCAGAAAAAAGGTAAAGAAAACTCTCACTCTTGATAATGTTTTTTCAATCCAAAGGGCCATTCCAAGATGAGGATTGCCTATGGAGTAGCCTGTAGTAATACCTCCTCCTTAGCTTAGCAATTGTAATACATAAAGTGTTCATTCAAGGTGAGTTGGTTGGTACAATGAGAATAGTAACAGCATAAAATGTCAGTCAGTAATGGAAATATGTACTTACATATTTCAATATTCAGGTATTCAGTGAGCAGTTAAGATAAATATATAAATCAAACTGCTTAGGGCCATACAGACTCTTACTCCACAATTGTCTTTAAGATTCCCATTTTTTCCTACAACTTTGGCAGGTATAAATATGTTTTCCCTGGAAGTTTTCAAGATTCTGCATTAAAACTCATGACATAGTTTGGCAATATCTGTAGCTCAGCAAGCATCTTGAAAATCAGGCAAGTGTTATAGACTTATAGTCAATTTATTTCCACATCAAAATTATACAGATAATTGAGCATTTGATAACATCAATGACTCTGAAAGCTTACAGATTTGACAACTGATTGAAACAAGAAAAGAAAATGAAAAGCAACAAAATACATATAAGTATTCAGTCCTATATATTTCACTTGCATACTATTCAGATAAGGTTATGCATACAGATTTTCTATTATATTTAAATTTAACTGCACAGAATCAGGAATCAGGTATAAACTATTTTCTGATAGGAAATGTAGTATTTTCAAATGTGGGTATTAAATTCTCTGTATAAATATAAACAACCAGTAGATATTTTACATAAACTCTGAAGAGCAATTGCTTTATTTATAAAATGATTTCTCTCCTTAAGATTTACTTATGATATCTAAAATATTGAGATTAGCAGTTGACCTTAACTCTACATATGCTCATAATACTTTCAATCATCAACACATTTGATGTCTGATCTTGACAGATATTGCTATTTAAATTACCCTGCTTAAAATAATCAGTTCATATGTTGTCAAAAGAATTCTTTTCCCTTTTAAGGATTGTGCATGCTGCTTGAGGTGTTCAAATATGTAAATGTCAGTTAGTGATTAATGTATTCCCTAAACTATTGTAACTAGCAGATTTTATGCTATAACTAAAAAAATTGCTCGTTTACTATAGCTCAAGTGATGAAAATGCACGGCAATGGGAGTTATACCATAGAATACAAGTCTCCTTTTCATTGAAAGAACAAAAAATAATCTCAGGTTTATTGCTCATGGCAAAAACACAAATGCGAGCATTCAAGGGCAACTGCAACTCAATGCAATATTTCCCTACGGTATTACCACCTTCTAGGTCACCTGGCTTGTTTCTTTGTACCTCATCTTTAAGGTCATTAAAGTGTTTGATGAAACCACCCTTTATAATTACTGAGTATTTTTATTCATGTCAAATTTCTCTTCCGCTAATATATGTACCATTTTTGTTATAATAAAAGGGAATTCTTTTGAAATTCATGTCGGAAAATACTTAGAAATGAACATCCTGCTCCTTTTGCCTAGAGGCAAAATTCCTGACTTCATAAGCGCATTCGGTTAAATAAAGCCCATCATTAGCTGAACTTTACTACAATTTCTCCCCCATGTTTTCCTAATTTTCTGTCTTCACAGTTGTTCTATGACTTATATCCATTTATATTTGCAGCAATTTCTACCATCAACCAAAATTGTGATTCATTTAGCAGGAAAACCTGTAGAGTGTTCAACTTCTATACTAAATGAGGTGACCATCACAGGGTCAGCACAAGGTGGAGGGGAAAATCAATACACAAAAAGTCAATAACTTAGGGCTCATTTATTTGTAGTAAAAACCTAAGGCTATTTTCTGAGTAAAATCTGAACATGACCAAGTAAAACCTCATAATTCTTTCCAAATTTTAACTTTTTCACCAAAATGAAAAAATTCGTGTCAATTTTGGATTTTTTCATATTTTTAACTTAGGAAACTTCCCGTTTAAAGAAATGTGAGAAATCCTGTTTTAACTTTTGTAATATTGCAAAGGCACCTGTACTATTGAATAGAAAGTCTTACTGGTGCTCTAATGACTTCCTTCTGTGTGACTCCTGAGTCAGTGTGTGGAGCAGACAGCCATCAAACCACTGTCCTATGTTTAAAATAATGTATTTTCCTAAAAGGAAAAAGTATCAATTTAGTTCCTATCTACAGGGCAGAAGTACCTTTCAGATTTAGGGAAATACACAAGTGTAAAAAGCACTCGTCTACTTATACACGTATATACAGTGTAATGTGAATGAAAGTGAACTTACGCTCCATGAAGCAGCAAAGATTACTACTGAAATGAAAATGCCTGATAATAAACTAGATGAAAGGCTTTGAAAACAGGTGAGCAATCAAAAGCTGGTCAGGAAACAGCATAAAAAAACCTAAAAGCTACAGCCTGGTTAAGAGTCCACCCCATTCAACTCAGCTGTTTCATGTTTGGGTATTTTTCCAGAAGAACTAACTACATCATACCGCAGTGATATATGTGCACTCATGTTTATAGCAGCACAATTTGTAATAGCTAAATCATGGAAATAATCCAAATTTCCATCAACTGAGGAATGGATAAAAAGGGTGTGATATTTATATATAATGGAATATTACTCAGCTATAAAGAAACATGAATTCAAGGCTTTTATAGGTAAATGGATGAATCTCCAGACCGTAATCATATGTGAAGTAAATCAGACTCACAAGTATAACCATCATACAGTCTCCCTACTGTAAGATCCTGAAAGAGTAAATAAAATGTAAGAGGTACAATAGATATTGTAAAAGGGAAGGAAACTACTCAAAAGGAAAGAATAACTGGGATGAGGGAAAAGAGAAAAGAAAGAAAGAAGGAAAAAAATGAATACACAAACACACACACCACACACACATGATAGCTAAGATAATTGTACTACTAATTTCTATTGCTTTATTGAAAGGAACAGTTAATGTTTAATTTTTTGATCAATCTTACATGCCTATATTTGTTCATGTGAGTAACCAATTTGAAGATAACAGTATGTAATACAACAACCATTGTTAATTTCCTATCACCTTGTCTTTAATTCTATATTGCTTCTATTGTTTTCATGTTGTCTTATGTATGTCTGTATGTTTGTTAATACAATTTGACTCTTTTATCTTTAAAATTAGAAGAAAAGATTCCATCCCTGTTCCTGCAGAAAGTACTGTTCTGTCTTAGTACTCCATATTGGTTGAAAAACAACCCTAAGCACTCTTCTTTGTGTCTACAGTTCTAGGTGCAAAGGCTTTTTTTGTTTTATATTGTATTGTTTTGTGGGAGCAACACATTGGCTGTGAGAATCAGGGGGTTACCTCTCCCAATAATACACTAAGTTGGAGAACTCCAAAACCAGAAAGAAGAAAGAACAGCCAAAATAGCTCAACATCTCCCTTGTCATTCTTCCATGCTGCCTCATCTTTGCCTAAGACCTTGTGACATTATAATGTCATTGTCTCCATTCCCTGACACAAAGTTCTTAAAATGCTCTGTACAAAAAAAGATCGTGTTCCGGTATGTGAAGGAGGTGACTGGTGTCTATGAACTCCTGGACGGCCTATGCACTGCGTCTGCTTGCCAGGGCAACACCCAGGAGAAGGGAGAGCTGGAAATTTCAGCCCCACTCCTTCACCTTCCAGGGAGTTAGAGGGAAGAGAACTTGACTTCATCACCAATGGCCGAAGATTTGATAAAGCATTTGTGAGTCCAAAGCCTCCATGAAAACCCACAAAAGAAACCCACAGAAAAATCCAAAAGGCTGATGTTTGAAGCCTTCAGAGCTTCTGGGTTTGTTAACCCAGGAAGGAAGCGGAAGAAGGCATGCAAACTCTCCTCTCTGCCCACTGGATATGTGTGGGTCTCATCTGCCTTACTGCTGTTGATTCCTATCTTTTTTAGAATAAATTTGGAATCAAGTAAATAAACTCTTTCAAATTTCTTTGAACCATTTTAGAAAATTATCCAACTCAGGGAGAAAATCATAGATCCTCCAGATTTGAAAATTTGCAAGTTATAAGTAGATAAATATTTCTTTATATCCTTCGCAATGTAACTGGTATACCTGCCACGATGACTCAAGGACATATCAATACATCATTATTTTTATAAAAATATGACTGATAGTTTAAAAACACTTTCAGTTCCACTAAGATAATGTTAAAGACACTGGAAATTCCTGGACTGCATTTTTGGTAATATTATATAATGGGAAATTTGCTTATGGACCATCACAAAAAACTCTTTTTTACCCATTTTCTCTGTTAACCTAATCACAAAAGGTTTTCTATCTTGTATAGAGAAATTTGTAATCTACTCTTGGAAACATCCTTTACTCTTTGCTCTCAAATACCTCAAGTACTGAAACTCTAAACTGATGTTAAGACTTTAAATGGTTAATTTTAAGGTTGCTGGTTTTTTTTGTTTGTTTGTTTTCAGATTTTCAGCCTTGACTAAGATCCAAGGTCTAAACTAGAAACCCTTCAATTCCTCCTGATCAGCAGCTGGTTAAGACCACAGCCTAAGGCCTTCTCTTGGTTGATTCTCAGTCTGCATGGTAATCAGCCTGCCCTAAATGCTCCAGGGCCAGGTTTGAGATAAGTATGAAATAGTCCCTACTTCCTGGATCCCGAAAAATTATTCACAGCAGTCAACCCACAAGCAGCCTGAGAAATTGAGTTAAACTCACCCTGTGTGCTAAACCAATTGCCTCCAAAAACTTCAGCTTAAGTTTCCCTTTGCTCCTATTGCAATCCCCTGGGTGGTCCTCCCTGAAAGTCCTCTGTCATTTTGAGCTTTAACTAACAAGGATACTGTTGTGCTTTTCATTTCTCCAGGTGACTTTGAGTCCCGTCTGTCCATCAAAACAATTTTTAAGCTTCATAAAACATCATATTCATACCCTTTAAAAGTTTACCTTACTGAAGTTGGAGTGCACTTTCCACGTTTTTTACTTTGCTGCTATTCAGGTTCATTTCTTTTTACCAAAGTAGACAGGACCGGGCGCCATTTTCGTGTCTTAACAGGAAGTGACGTCTCTTCCGCCACCACCAGAGGAACTTGAATATGATGGAGCTAGGGGATGCAGTCAATCATCTGTCTACGGGCTCCAGGAGACACTCACCTCGGAGTAGGGCCAGCCAGGAATGTGGAACTTGGTAAGCTGTATCAGGGGGCCACAACTGTATGACAATTAGATGTGAATGAATTTCTCATGAGATGGGAGTTGTCTTCCAATGAAATGTTGTGGTTGGTTGTGGCAACACTTTACTGCTATAATATGGATGCACAGTTGACCAAGTCTATTAATTATGTGTATTTGTGAGAAAAGAAAGACCTACAACTTAGGGAATCTAATCTAGGCAACCAGAGGTGACCAAAATACAGAGAAGATCTAACTTGTCTTTCATATAGATTGAAAATATTCTGCAAAAACAAGATGTACTGTATTAGTGATGGCAGCAAAAAACATAAGGTCATCTTCTTTCAACAGTGAAGCAAAGGTCAGAAATGTGCAAAACAAAAGTGCTTTAAATTTGACAAAGATATTTTAGTGGTGGTGATCATAGAGAAATCAGGCGTGGCTTTTTTTGTTTTGTTTTGTTTTTTTCCGGTACCGGGAATAGAACTCACAACCTTATGTTTGCCAGGCAGGTGCTGTGCCACTGAGCTAAATCCCCAGCAGGCATGGCTGGTTTAGTAAACACAATGAGGAGAAGTTACCCTTTCAAGTAAGACACAGCACCTGCTCCCACACTGGGAGATGAAGAATCAATAATCACGATCCACTGAGAATCATCACAATGTAACACGGTATTGGCTAAAGAACTGGGATGGACCAGGATTGGACCCTGGACACATCTACAGCTCAGAGTTACCCAGAAGCCCATGCATGAGCCAGGAGATGCTCAAGCGTGTGGTCAGCATGAACCACTTCCAGGTGCAGGCGAAGTGCCTACTGAGAAGAAACCTTTGTCAGAGGTTGACATGTTATCTTGCTTGAAAGTGCACGGTTTCTTTCTAGAAAATGAGGCAAGATTTTCAATGCTGGACAATCACAAATTATCAATTCAATCAGTGAATAAAATAGTATAGTGAGTACCTCCTGCTTCTGCTGCGCTTTCCTATAAGAAACTTCATAGAAATAAACACTTTTTATGATGTCATAAAAATTTTAAATAATTATGTAACATGAATTCTAGACATGAGAACTAGTAACCAGATAGAGATTTAGGACTGAAACAATCTCATCAATATTCTGAAACAAATATGTGAATGTCAATATATTAAAATTATATTGAAATGAATACAATCAAAATGTCATCAAATACAAAAACTAAATGAAATCATGAAGTACTTAATAATATCAAATTCTGTATTTGTTTAAAAAACACATATAGAATATTTGAATAATTAAATGGAAAGTGTTGTGGAAAAACTAGAAAATGTATAGTGTATCATCCTACCAAATATATATCACAAAATATCATGAAAATAAACAGTATAGAAACATTCTTAGGCAAGAGATAGTCACTATCTCTTACAATTTGAATACTTCTTTATTGTACAGGAGAGGAGCCTATCACGAAGAAAGCTCCAGTACTGTGGGACAGTCTCACAGTTACATAGGAGGCCAATCAGATCTAGAACCTAGGTTTCTTGGTATCAAATTCATGGGCAATTTATTTAGTTGTGGATCTGCTCATGAGAGCAAATATGAACTAGTGATGTTTCAGTGAGTGCTATATTCAGAAAGGGGAAAATATCATTTAATGTCAGTATCACTAAAATTTTTCCATTATTAGCTAAGTCTTGAGAAAGCAAAATATGCTAAAAGCCACAAAAAATTGAAAGGTGAGTTTAAACACCAATGTATAAAAGATCTAACATAATTTAATATTAATGTAAATAAATTAGGACTATAAATTCACTTTTTCAGAAAGAAAATGATGTTCAATTGATACATAAGGAAAAGAGTAGAGAACAGAGGAATATATTAACACATTATCATAATTTTGGTCCTCATTTACACTTTTGGTTTCCCACACCAGAGAAGAAATGTGATATTTACACATTTGTCGCATTTATCTCACTTAAGAGTATGGTCTGTAGGTGGATCCATATCGTTATCAATGGCTCAAGCTTAACGTTCTTCGTGGCAGAGTAGCAATCGATTGTATTAAATAAAGCCACGTCTTCATTATCCGTTCATCAGTTGACGGGCATTTGAGTTGTTTCCAAGATTTAGACACTACCAATTGTGCTGCTTTGTTGACATAGGAAGAAAATGTTCCAATGGGAAGAGGCACAAAGGAGGGGCGAGAAAGAAAATAAAGAAGGGAAAAAATAAGAAAAGAAAGATAAAATGGAAACAAAGCTCTTGTAAATAAGAAGAGAAAGAGAGGTAGAAGGGAAGGGAGTGGAATGGGAAAATATGAATCAAAATATATCACATACACATACAAATTCTACCCAATAAATGTGATCATTATGTATATCTATACTGCATGATAAACACGTTATCATAAAAATCATAAGAATATCTACATCTACTTTGAAGAAAGTAGTTTTTATACAAAAATCAATAAATTCACTATGATTGGGAAAAGAAAAGTTACATACTAAAGATATGTAGAAACATGAATTGTATGATTAAAAAGTCTTAAAGAAATTTATTTCAACCAATTAGACATTTTAAAAATCTCTCCTGCAAGAACTCTAGTATTTAGTCATCTGAAAATATATGCAAACTTCTCTTTTAACGTGATTCCAACACCGAACTCATTTTCTGATTTCTTGTTTTTGATAGTATCTCCTAGGCTAGGAGGGAACCTAGTTCAATGTTCTGTGCTCTGAAATTCTCCTTTTCAACCACGCATGTTGTGGCAAGAGTGCTGAGTGTGGCATCTACAATCCCGCTTCGCTATTCTGTGAAAGCGGAGTTTCCAGATCTGGACGTTTGTATTCAGTCATGACATAACCAGTCTGTCATGAAGAACGATTTTCTTCATTTCCCTTCATTCTCAGGTTCTACCGATATGACAATATGTGTATCTTTCCTTGGACACAATATAATGTGGTCTCAGGCTGAATACAGTAACATGGAATAAGGTTAAAAATGTTTTTCATAACACTATTGATAAAATACATTCTCCTTCGTGTGAGTTTGGTATTTTACCACCAAGTATAATAATTATTCTTCCACTTGTTCAATGTACATGTGTTATTCCAATCTTTGCAGACTTCATGTCTACCGTTACATTTTGAATGTAAAAATCACTCTCTTTCATAGTATATACAAAGTCAAGTAGCACATTATCTAGTTTTTTGACAATATGGTTAAAAACATTAAGTTAAGAAAGGCAAGAAGAAGTACATTGAGTTGAAAATAAACCATGAGCAATTGGAATAAAGTATGGATCCAAGAAATGAGAACAGAATGCGACAACAACTTGAAGAACATGAGACAATAACAAATTCGTAGATAGTAAAGAGAAAAAAAAGTAAAATGAATAGCATTATTTAATCCTTATACTTAAAATCAAGATTATAATGCCTAGTCTTTCACACTTACATTCACAAATAAGAATGTAGTTTTATCCAGAGAATTAGCTTTTTCTCTCAATTTAGAGAAATATGTTTGTCATAGATAGAAGGCATTATTAATACCTCCACAGTTCCAAGTGCAAGAGTGGGCATATTGTCTGCATGATGATGATTAGCTTAACAAGTATCTAATTAAGCTCTATGGCCAAATTAAATTCATGTCAAACAATAGTTCAGAATTTAACAATTGGCAACAGCATTCAGGTATTTATTTTTTAAAGTAGAAATGCAAGGAATATAGTAACATCAAACATTCAAAATATTGAAACTCATTTTAAATATAGAACTCCATATAGAACGCAAAACAATGAATAAAACTATTAAATGAGCCAGAATATCGAGTCACATCTTTCAAAGCCATTAGAAGCCCTGTGGATCTGCTCTCAGTAGAGAGTGACTAACTCTAGGTGTCAAGCTAGACTGCTGACAGTTAGCACTTATGTGACAGTAGTGATTAAACATTAACCATAATTTTTTTTCATTTTCTCAGATGGAATCACAATTCTGAAGGCAAGTAAAAGAATCATTTGTCACAGATATTCGTAGAGCTGTGCTCAAATCATACCATGAGATTAGACTCCTTCCAAACCCAACTTACAGAAAATGAATTTAAAATTTTCAATAAAATGTGGCAAAATTATACATTAACTTATTTATCTTCTAAGTAATAATTGGAGAAGTTGTCTATGACCATCCGCTTGACAGATTTCATATGCTAAATACACATATTACTAAGCACAAGATGTGTTTAAAAATGTGTCCTTTAAGGATTGAATTTGCTCCTGCTGTGAGGAAAGGTAAAGTGAGTGGAGGAGTCACATGTATTCCCTGCTCAGATCGTAAGATTCTGACTTCACGTTTTTCCCAAAGATGTGAAGTGATAGGAATACTGAAACTGTAAGAGATAAATTGACAAGATTAGACATAAAAGCTGACTGTCAATAAAAGATATGAGCCCTTCCAGGGGCTGATAAATCATTAGAATTTACCTCTGCAACCTCCTGAGAAAGAAATTTAGGAAGCCAAAGCTGTCATTTTAAGTTCAGCTCAATTTTACCTTCTGAAATACTAGATGCGTACTGAGAGAGAGCACCTCTGGGCCAGACCCTATGGGGAACTCATGCAGCCCTTTGCAGCACAGCTGTTCCCCTGAGTGTCTATGACATAACATGCACTGTGCTAGGTGATACTTGGTGACCCACTAGGGAGTAACAAAGCAAGACCATTGGTAATTAATTTAACAGATATTTGTTATTCAAGGTTTTTCTCCAAGTGCTGAGGATAATGATTTGAACAAAATCAACAAACTATTGTGCATTTTGTGTTTTAGAGAAGAGAGAAAGTGAAAGATTGAGCCTTATATTACACAAAATAGCTAAGATAATCATACTACTAATTTCTATTGGTTTATTGAAAGTAACAGTTATTGCTGAATTTTTTTGACCAGTTTTGCATGCCTATATATGGTTATCTGAACAACTACTTTGAAGACAACAATATGCAGTATAGCAAGCACTGTGGAATTCATATCATCTTGTTTTTTGAAATTCCATATCACTTCTAATGTTTTTATCATTGTTATTCTCTTTAAAATACAAGCAAATAAAATATATGATGTTATGCAGTGATATTTTCTATGAAGCCATATGAAGAAGGGAATGGAATCAGAAAGAGTTAATTTATCCCTTCATTCCATGAATAAACTTTGCTTGAACATGTAATGTACACTAGGTCTGTTTAGGTAAGACACCTATCACTTAACAGTAATATAATTGAGAATGTAACACTGTAAAAAGAAAAGCAATACATATTTTAAATCAACAAATGGTACAGAATTGAAGAAGAGGATTATATTTCTGGAAGTTCCTCTCTTGCAGCCTCAAAGAAGGAAATAAATTGACCTAGTGGACAGATGAGAGGTTTGGTCCTAGAACAGGTGTGGTTGATACTGGTTACTGATGAGATATCGTCAGAATTCTGCCTAACAATGTCTACCAATTTGCACCCAACCAAAGACACAGTTATATCCTTCTGAAAGTCTTAACTGTTCTATCATTGCTCAAAAGTCTAAGTCCAAAGACTCCTTTACAAGTGTTACTTATAAACGCTTAAAACTTTACAAGATTTTATATTTGCAACATAACATGGTCCAGGGTAAACACTCCATCCTGAAAAGGGGAGAATAGAAAAAGAATTAGAAAAAGTGAAATGAAAATCCGGTGATTTTTAAATCCCTTAGCTCCATAGGTGGCATCTGGGGCACGTAGTGGTGATATGTGAGCTCAAAGGGCTTGGTAATCACACTTTGATGCCCTTGCTGACTTTACCCCATGTGGTCTCTCTCGAGTTGGTTCAGCTTTCCTTGGTAAACATCTCATGTTCCTGGCACATCTGACTTCCCAATATCCCCAGCATGCCTGCAGAATTATTTCATAGCTTCCTGTACTTTCTTCTCGAAGATTAGTCGATTGGCTTCCCAGGCTTCATCTGAAATCTGGGTGGAAGCCTTTCTGAATCCACAACCCTTTCATTCTGTATTCCAGGAAAACTACCACCACCTGGATGATGCTCAGGACTGCTACAAGTGTAAACACTTGCCAAGGCCCCTTGGATCATGGCTGAGCAGACTCTAAATGTCTGAATGCCTATGTACATGAAAATAAATCATGGAAAACTAGTTTCTTTGGGCAACACACCTGCAGGTGGTAGAAGGAAGTACTTTTCTCAAATAAATGAAATGTTTAGACCTTTACAATCTTGAGCCTGAAATAGCTGAATGGATTAAAACATGCTGATTTCTGAGATGCTCTGGAAGCATCTTTCTTCTTGTCCCAAAACATTGTTTCACTAGTGTAAAACCTGAAAGAGTTAATTTAAATTAGGAGACACGATAGACATTGTGAATTGATAGGAAAGCACTCAAAGGTAAAGGGCAACTGGGATGTGGGAAAAGAGAAGGGAAAGAAGGAGAAATTTTATATGTATGTATATTCAGGATAGTCAACATGGCTGTTCTACTGTCTTGTATTTCTTTGCTGAAAGAAACTGTCAGTGAGTCCTTGGTTGATCAGCATTGCATGTCTATATCTGTTTTCACATGAGAAACCACTTTGAAGATATCAATATGTAATACAACAAGCATTGTTAATTCCCTACCACTTTGTTTGTAACTCTGTAATGTCTGTACAGATCCTATGCTATTTTGTAAAATGTTGTCTGTCTGTTAATATTTTCCTCCTTTTATTTTTAAAAGAAAAAAAAAGTACCTGGTATCTTTTTGAGAATACTAACCTCTTCCATGGCCATACCTCTTTTGGCTCCAATTATACACATAGTTAATTTGGGGTGAAAAGTTCTTCAAATACTTCTGCTTTGCTTTTTGGCCCCAATTCTCATTATTCAACTGGCTGACATGCACCCTGCAGTATCCATACCACAGTCAGAACATAGGCTGCCTTGAAACTTTCTCTGTCAGACCATTCAGTCCCTACCTCTCACACTCAACCTTTTATAAAGTCTCAGGACAAATTGTTGACATTTTTTTGCCAGAGTGTTACATGCATGGCCTCTACTCCAATTCTGAATGAGTCTTTTTTTCCAAAAGCCCTGAGCTGGTTTTACAGGCCACATTATTCTCAAGATTCTGTTCTTCTGGATTCTGGAACCACTTATAAGTCTCTACCTCTAGAGTTCTCAGATGTCCTTGCTTGAACCTCCAAACCTTTCTAAACTCCTCCTGTAATCCAATCCTGAAAGCTTCCAAACCACAGGGACAGGTACAGTTTAAGCAATGACCTTTCTGTAGTAAACTTTTCAGCACTCAGCATGGCTAAATCAAAGCACTGAGGTACCATCTTAAAGATGTCTAGTTAACTCTTGATTTTGTAGGTTTCTACTCATGAAGATTTCAAGGTGAGAAAGTTTATTTGGTTCATAGTTTCAAAGGTTACAGTCTGTGGTTAGCAGGCTCCACAGCAAGACTATCATGGTGGACGGTCATGGTGGATCAAAATTGCCCAGTTTGTGGCAGCCAGGGGCAGAACTGTGGAACAGTACTAGAGCACAATGGGGCAGGTACCAGATCTAGATCCAAAAGTCACATTTCCATGACCCATCTGGAACATCCCAGACATACGCTTTACCAGTACACCTTACGCAGCGCTCAAGCCAATGAAGATGGCAGTCCAGCTTAATGTCACGTTCCATCTCTTGTCAGTTGGACACCGCCAAACATCTCCTTGAGCCACACTTGATCCCAAACCTATTAGCTTTCCCCCATGGTTAGCTACCTTCAAGGCAGAAACATCATCATGGAAAGGCATAGTGCAACAGAACTTGATTAGTTCTTGGGGTCCGAGGAGCTAAGCATAGAGCAAGAGCACCAGAGAGAAAGGAATCCATAAGCACATGTTGTTCCCAAGGTTATGTCTCCTCGAGCTTCCCACACATACCCAGGACTGCTCCTTGCTAGTACAGGAGGTAGGTCTCAAGTCAATCCAGTTGAAAACCCAGGTTTTACAGTCAAAATGCAAATAAACATTTTGGTATAACATTCAGTGTAGGAATGAACTTATATTTATTATTTTAATTTGACATTTCTATAATTCAAAATTAAACCTCAAAAGTGGTAGATGTGGAAGTTTACAAATATTTTGTTCTGAATATTATTTTTATGTTTTATTCACATTCAAAATTATAAAGTGAAATAATTTTCATAACAAGGGTGATATGACTTTCTTCTCCCTAAAATCAGAAACCTAGACATGATAATATGTACTTTTCTACCTTAGTCTCCATCATCAAATGTAACTTTAAAATATATGAAATTTAGAAAAACAATTTTACATAAGCCAAATGTACTATATTTAAACTGAATTATAGTAATGGTTTCTACTGTTATTTCAGTTTTCAAAATTAATTGAAATTTTTTATGTAAGGAACATCATGTAATTTCACAAAATTTAACTTTGAAAATCTATACATTTAGAGAACTGAAAATATTTAAAGCAAAATTTACAGGCCAGAAGATACTAAAAAGTACTCAAATAATCAGAAAAGAAACGCTGAACGCATACAATGAATACAATGAGAGTAAAAATGGAAGGTAAGGCTTTAGTCTGAAATTTAATAAAATTTATTTTGGAATATATTTTCCAAAGTATTGATGGAAGAACTTTTGAATACTGGCACTTGTCCCTAGGGTCTTCCTAAGGAGTTAACCCCAAGCCCAACCCCAGCTCAGCACACTCTCTCTCTCTCTCTCTCTCTCTCTCTCTTGCTCTGTCTCTCTCTGTCTCTCTCTCTCTCTCATTCTGTCTCTCTCTGTCTCTCTGTCTCTGTCTCTGTCTCTCACTCTCTGTCTCTCCTTTACCCTCACGGTGTGTGTGTGTCTCCCTATACCTTTTTGTCCCTCCGAGAAGGTAGAGAGAATTTCACTAATAGCTAGGTGGCAAGTGTGCAATCTGGCTTCAAACTTTTGATCCTCTTGCCTTAGTCTCATAGAAAGCTAAGATTATGGCATTGGTCAAAGCACTTTAGTTTTAATGGAACTTTGGTTCTATTGGATAAACTTATACTCTATACAAAGGGATAAAACTAAATTTGCCCATGAGTTGACAGTGTAAAATTTAATAAACCACTGTGTATAAATATTTGAAAAAATGTCCAACATCACTGGTCATTCAAAGGATGCAAAATCAAACAACACTGAGATTCCATCTCATGCCAGAAAGAGTGGCTGTCATCAAGAAATCAACCAATAACAAATGCTGGAGGGGCTGTGAGGGAAAAGGGACCCTTCTCCACTGTGGGAGTGCACAATGGTGCAATCACTGTGGAAATCTGTGGAGATTCCTCACAAAACTAGAACTAGAAGTCCCATTCCATCCAGGTATTCCCCTTCTAGGTATCTTCCTGAAAGAATTAAAAGCATCACATGATAGCAATATATGTGCACCCGTGTTTATAGCAGCACAGTTTGTAGTAGCTAAACATTGGAAATAACCCAAATACCTATCAACTGACCAATAAATAAAAAAGATTTTTTTTAAATACAGTGGAGTACTACTAGCCATAAAGGATAATCTTGAGACTTTTCTAGCTAAATGGATGCACCATGAAACCATATTTTTAAGTGAAATAAATTGATCGATCACATGTATAAATCTCAAATGTTTTCTCTTGTGTGAGAAAGAGAATGTGCAAATAGGAACCAAAGTGCATAATCATAATTATGAAAAGGAAACAATGGTTCAAAAGAAAGGGAAACTAAGGAAGGGGAAGTGGAAAGGAAGGAAGGGGAAAAGAAAAATGATGAAGAAGGAAAAATGGAAACAAAGTTTTGTAAATAAGAAGAAGGGCTGCAGGGAGGAGAGGGGTTGGGGAAATGATGAATCAAGATATCTTACATACAGGTAACATTTCCTTATAATGAGAGTGATCGCTATGTGTATCTAAACCTTACCAATAAACTTAATAAAAAAACTTCCAGTTGTAGGCGAAAACAGAGTATTTTGAAAATATTTTTGCAAAAATGTTTATATATTTCAAATAGAAGAAAGTATACGTGGAAGTATCACTTTTATCAAAAATATTTCCACACTTACCTCATTCTCTATAGAGAAATTTTCTCATTTAAATACGTTAAGATAAACAGAGTCAGATGACAGTTTCAACATTTTATTTCTTATTTACATCAAATTTTATTACAGATAATTTGTGCCAAATTTAAAAAAGAACCACCACATGAAAATAATTTGAATATGTATTATTGATATTGTAACAGAGATAGATAATATTAATTTGGGTAAAGCATTAGAAACAAATAATTCATTCTTTTGATACTGAAAATTTTCTAATAGTAAATATGAAGAAGCTTTTATGTTATTAATTTTCATATATGTATGTTACCTGCCTGGCAAGCACGAGGTTGTGAGTTCAATTCCCAAAAAAAGATAAAAAGGAATTGAAATGTATTAAGTACATGTACCAGTTTCCTTCATTGAATGTAATCATTATGTACTGCAAACATGCACTAATAAAAGTTAAAAATTAAAAAATGAAAAAGAGATAATATTGGATATATCACCCCAAAAGAAGTAAAACAAAACCATTGTCTGTAACCACACCTTTAAGTAGGGTTTGCTTTGTTCACCAAAGCCAATGTCCTTTGCTTCCTGGACACAGAGCTCATCAGCCTGTTTGGATACCGCTTGCCGTTGGAGTGGACTGGAGCCACAATTCAAAGCAGCAGAATGTGAGTGGAAGAAATGATGTCTTTTCAGCCTGAAATGGTTGTGAAACAAGTGTGCTTTCTTCCACCAGCCCAATGGAGAAGACCTGGGGCCCTGCTGGAACACTCGTGTAGCAGATCACCTGACCAGAATCATCTGCATGGATCTAAGAGTGAGAAATAAATCTTCTGGTAAGGCAAAAGGTATGATTGTGCTTTACAATTTTCATTTGATTGTGATTTTAAACACAATCATTTTGTTACAATGATTTTTCCGTACTTTTCAATATCTTATACAAAGAATTGTTCGTATTCATTTTCTCATTTGATTCTCATTAACATGCTAGAAGTGATTAATTTCTATATTACTGAAAAAAGAAATAAATCATGCTCAGACTAACTTACCAGTATCACACCTTTAGTTAGTATCAAACTGAGATTGTCTTTTCCAGTGACTATATTGCTTTATAATGAACATTTTGTTTGAGAGACAGCAACACAGAAGAGGATAATGTGAGACATTTAATGCAACTCATAGGCTGGGAGGTGGGTTGTCTTTGCTAAAACAATGGTTGGACATTGTCTGTAGTGGGTCAGTCAGCAAGCTAAGGCAGGATTCCACCAGAGAAGGTTAACTTTTCAAATCCTACTGATAGGGCAAGAGACACTCCGTTTTCTTTTTTAACTCCATACTGAGAGAAGTCACTTAGGTTCACTTAAGCTGTAGTTGACCCCGCATTTCCGCCGCTCCCCTTGGTTAGTTATCAACCCCTTAAAGGAGAGCAGAGTCATAAAATGGGAACAGAACAAACAGGACAGATTGGAAAGTAGGCTAAAAGCTAAACTGCAATGGTCATCTAGAATCTGGCTGTCCGACAGCTTCTGGGAGAAGTAAACTCCCAGTTACTAAACTTTGTGATAGTTGGGTGGCATTCTTGTAGGATTCCCCAAAAGTGAGGTAATGGTTATTATGGAAACCTAAAAATGTACTTAAGCCGAAGGTGAGACGCAGATCAGCAAGGACATCTTCTCTGGCTCTTAGTCAGAGACTGTCCATCAGCCAGCTGAATAACGTTTTATTTGTTCTGCCTTTTCAGTGTTCTTGTGAGTGCCTGTCTCATATCAGTACCACTTCTCTGCTGCACTGTGTTCACTTATTTTTCATTCTTCATTAAAACCCAGAAAAGTCTTTTCAAAATCTTGGGTGGGATTTCATTCTCTCTCAAAATGTAGCCTTCCTTTGAACTTAGGGTTCTTCTGTGTTCTTTATTTCCTGAGCAGTGCACACAGTGTTCTTCAGTGAGTCATGATAGGAGACCAACCAATGTAAGAAATTACTAAATACAATTGTTTGATTATCTGTTGATATTGTGACCTAGTATTTCCTCAGTTATTTATGTATCGTATCCTGTGAACTGCCAAGGTGCCGTGGGCTATTGCTCAGTAGACTGCAATCCTAATTGGATTTTCTGTTTATGCTGAGGTTTGTGGCAACTTTTGCAATTGTTACCATCAATTTGGGATTTTTGACAGAACCAACTTTATTCCAAGAAAGGCAATAATTTCCTTTCAGTTTATTTTTATGAATACTAACATGCTGCTTAAATTTCATGCAATATATTTTATAAGTAAAAATACTCTACAATATTAATATAACCTTAACAAGACCACAGAAATTGATTACACAAGGTAACATGCACTCAGCACATACTATCTGCCACGGGGTTGATGCTTTCACATAGTGTACTGCTCTGTAGTTTACCTTCAAAAACCAAGAATACAGCACAGCGCCTGCCTGGCAAGTACAAGGTCGTGAGTTCGGTTACCGGTACCGGAAAAAACAAACAAACAAACAAACAAACAAGAATAATACATCAAAATTCACAGAGGAAAACATTATGTACAAAGAAACAAAAATGTACTTGGAAAAGTTAAATGGCTGCTTTTTCTAAAAACCACATTGTTGTCACTCTGCAATACCGCTTAGGTGTAAAAAAAAAAACACAGTTAAATAAATGTTTCTTGCTTGATTATCATCTTATATGATGGACAGGAATCATATGTCTCTCAGCCCTTTTTCACATGGTAGAAATTATTCCTGTAACAAGATCTCAGTCTCTGTAAAATAGTGTAACAATCTACAGTTCACCACACAATGCAAATTTCAACCATAAGTAATAGTCTTTTTATTGGTTATGCTTGAAGACATGTTTAAGTACTGCAATGGTTACATCTTAGCTTACAGTAATTGAATGTTTTTATTACTCCACTCTTCAAGTACTTCTCGCAGGCTTTTGTTTCAGGAATTTTAACTCATTAAATCATCTCACAACTCATTTTAAGATGTAAGTTAATGTTATTAATTACTATAGGTTTATACAACCTATTAACCATGTGTCATTTGTACTAAAATTGTTCATACCTCTTTAAATCATGAAAAAATAAACAGCTCCATTCAAATCTGTCATTAACAAATTCTTTTTATGACACATTGTCATGAAAGTATAAAATGCATAAAAGCAAGATCACTGTATGTTTTTATTTCTATTGTGTCCCCAAAAGGTACTTCATAAAAATTTAGTGAGAACATGAATTGATGCTTTTTCCTCATTACTAAAAACCCTATGACTGCTGATGGCCAACCTTTGTTACCCAAAATTCAGAATATATTTGATTAAGAATATAACATTGAAATGAATGTCCAAAAATCATCAACATCCTTAGAATGCTCAAAACTAAGAACTTACAAAGGTCTTAATATACGAAGCTAATCTCCAAATTACTTATATAAAATTATTTTATGAGTAAAGACTAGTACAGAAATATCAATTTGATAATTATAATGTGTACCAATGGACAGTAGATATTGAATCATATTTTGTAAATATTTTGATTATAATTCTATATTGATTTTTAAGTAAAACAATTGTACATAAATCAACATATAGATATTTTAACCTATATTTATAAATGTCACTATCTTTTGGTTGAAATATGGTCTCATTTTGTAAATTCCCTAGAATATTTCTGAAAGAAAAGTTTACCAACTATGAATTGATATAATCTTTTAAATCCTTGAATAACAGAAATATTAATTTCAAATCTGCATTTTATATGACTCCATAGTATACTGATATACTATATTGATATAGTATATTGATATATCCACATTTACTGTATCATGTGATAGAACATCACTAAGTGAAATATGCTCCCATTTTATGTCATCAATGATAATTTCAGTAGTATTGAACTATAGTAGATCTAAGGAATGACTATTTGGAACACAGAAGCGGTACCATAATTTTGGGAAAACTTTTTAGAATTAGAATTTAAATCCACTTTAGTCCAATGTTCTCAGTTATTAATTAGCACTGAAAGTGCTAATTGTCCCACTAGGGAATCTTTAAAGTTGATTCTGCCAGTGCTTTGAAGTTTTGTCAAAGGAAGAGCATAGAAAACTTTATATGTGGATGTGTGATACCTACATGTATAAGCTCTATGCCAGTTTTAAATGCTATTATAATAAAACTGGCACTGCTATTATTCTATCACATCTTAATCATATTGCTCCTATAAATTTAATTTAGAAATAATTTTTAAGGCTCCTTCTTCAAGATCTTTAATCATATCTACCATGTCTATTCATGATGTAAGTGGCTATATCAACAGATTCTGGGGACATGGAAATGGTCATGTTTGGTGAGTCGATTCAACCTATATTAAGAAGCATTAAAATAATTTAATTACACTGAATTACACTGAAAAGATGTGATCATAAAAGTGTATTTGCAACATTAATCTGTGTGACAATTACACTTAATTGTCAACTTTGGGGCTGGGGATTTAGCTCAGCGGCAAAGCGCCTGCCTGGCAAGCGCAAGGTCGTGAGTTCAGTTCCTGGTACCGGAGAAAAACCAAAAAAAAAAAAAAAAAAAAAAAAATTGTCAACTTTGTTGCCTTGGAATCTGCTAGTGGATTAGTACAATACACTTCTGGGTGTGTCTGCTTGGGTAGTAGGGTTGTGTTCTTCAGTACTATATACTTCCTCTGACCCCTTTCTCTCTGCAAGTGCTGCCCTGCTCTGGTTCCCAGCCATCATGAACTAAGAATCTTGGATGCAAGATTCTCTCATGTCTCCCTATCATGAAGTTTCTGACTTTCAGTCAGCCAACTATGAATTGGAGCCCCTGAAAGTATATTTTATGAGACAAATTAACATTTTATTCCCTTAAATTGTGGGACTCATGTATTTGATCCCACAATGAAAAGCTGACAATACAGGAAATTGGCATGAGTGAAGTGCAGTCCTTGCGGTGGTTATGATGCCCCCGTATGATTCACAAGCCTTTGGAAACGATTTCTGGAAAGACTTTGGAAGAGTTTGGAGTTGTGGGATAGAAAAACCCTAGAATGCTGTAAGCAGCTCAGAAGACCAGCATGCTGATAGGAATCCGGAAAATGAAGGCCAGGCTCAGAAGGTCTCCGTTGGGATTGAGGACTGTAATGGGCATCCAATCACGGTGGCACAAAGAAAGCAGCAATTACAGAGTTGAATGACACAAACCAGGGTCATTCAGGGTGCAGCCACATGAGGCGGGAGAATCATCAACCACCAGAACACGCTCTGAGAGTGAATAGGTAAAACACAGAGAGTAGGAAATCTAGAAAAAGAAATGCAGCCCCATATAAAATCAGAAGCTCTTGCAGCATGGATCCAGAGAGGCTATTTTTCATTCTTTTGCAGAGTCATATGGTTTCCCCTTGGGGACACTGCAAAGAATCTTTGATAATAATAGCTAAAAGACTCCCAAGTCGCAAGCACAGATTCCAGCCCATGTGCACAGACTTAGCATTAAAATGAATGAATTTCCAAAGAATTCACAAAACAGATAAATAGAATAAACTAAGACTAATGAACAAATAAAAGAAGCAGTTATTAAGATGTTCACTAAGAGTAAAGAGAAGTGAAAAAATAACTAAAGATTATGATTAATAAGATGATGAGTGAGTTTAAAGCCTACACAAACAAGCGGCTGAATGATGCAGGGAAGGTGACGCAGCACTGCACCATCATTTTCTTAAGCACTAGAGGTTATGAAAAGGAATCAAACAGAGTTCCTGGAATTATAAACTCAGTGGAAATTTCTGTCACGAGGCAAGATCAGTCAGATTGAATACCAGCATTTGAAAACAAAGTTACTCTAGCACATCATTTGCTTGGTGATATTAAAAAAGATGGCATAACCAGAAAATGATGCAAGATCTCCAATATGACTACCTGCAAAAAAGAAAATGTAACAATTAATGTAGGAATTAATGAAGAGTTTCCAAGGGAAACTAACATTTAAAAAGTTATTCACTAGAATTATTGCAGAAAGTTTTCAAAATCAAAGCAACAAAATATATAACCAGGTGAACAAGAAATGTAGAATCCCAAATAGATATGATCAGAAAAGAACCACTCTGTGATACATTATAGTCAAAATCCCAGAAATTTAGAACAAGGAGAGAATACTAAAAAAATGTTAAAGAAAACCTCAAGTAACATATAAGGGCAAACTTATCAGAATAACAGCAGATTTCTAAGTACAAACTTTAAGGCTAAATTGAAAGTCTTTAAACTCACTTCCTGGAGTAAGATTTTATAAAGCCTAAAAGAAAATACTTGCCAAACCAGATCACTACATTCTAAAAACTTCCTTCAAAACAGTAGAGGAAAATAAGAGTTGCCACAACATAGATAATCTAAAGAAATTCATGAGCTCCAAACCAGTCTTGCAGAAAATATTCAAGGCAATCCTAAACAGAGACAGTGAGGTCAACATCACCAAATATCCCAAAGGAAAGAATACATTAAACTTGGAAAGCAGTGAAATAAATGAAAAGAAATAAATTAATCAGCCTGGGGAAAATAATACAATGATAGAAATGGGTAAATATCTTTCCATAGCTCTCATCATAAATGGTCATAACCCTCCAATCAAAAGATGGAGTGTGGCCAGTTGGATCAGGAAACAAAACTCAGCTACATTTGCCTGAAAAGCCACGTCTCATCAGAAAAAAATACATAAACTGACGGTGAAAAACAGCCTATATAATAGAGCAGTAAGCTGAGTATGGTGGCGCATGACTGTAATCTCAGCACTCGGGAGACTGAAGTAGGAGCATTGCTGCAACCTTGAGGCCAACCTGGGCTACTAACATGATTTCAAGGCCAGCCTGAACTGCAAAGTGAAACCTTGTCTCAAAAAGACAGAATAAATAAATAAATAAATAAATAAATACAAATACAGCAGAGAATTCCTTAGTTCTTAGTTGGTAGAATTTTTATTACTGTATGGATTGAAGTATCTGTTACTGATCTATTCAGAGTTTTTACAGCTTCTTCATTCAATTTAAGTAAGTAATAAATATCTGGGAATTTATTAATTTCTTCTAGATTCTCCAACTTATTAAAATATAAAATTTCAAAATAATTTATTATACTTCTTGGAAATTGTTGGTGTCTGTTTCACTTTTAATTGCGTTGATGTAAGCCTTTTCCCTCTTACTTTTGGAAGATCATCCGAGTGTTCATTAATCACATTTATTATTTCAAAGAGCCAGTTCTTTAACTCATAGATCTTTTGAATTTTTAATCCTCCATTTCATTCATTTTCCCCAATATATTCTAATACATATGACCTTCTTTGCCTTTCCTGATGAGTTTTGCTTTGAAGTTACTTTGTTAGGGTGGGAAGGTAGCTATTGGCATAACTGAAGTCCTCTGTACATGGATAACCAGTTTTCTGGCACATTTTGTTAAATAGGTTAATGGTAAAAATACAATAGATAGATGATAGGTTGATAGATAGATGATAGATAGGTTGATAGATGATAGATAGTTAATTAATCCTCAAAACAAATGCAGTTATTGTGTTTCATGAACACATGCTGACAAAATTAGATTTTAAAAAGAAAATGTAAAGGAACCATGTACTTTGTACATGGACAAGAAGAAAGATGCCTTGAATTCGTCACAGAAATAAGCAAGATCCTATACATTACAGGCTCAAGAGTGCAAAGCTGTCAGCCTTTCATCTGAGGGCATCCTCAATAGTTCCTGGTCCTCCTGCTCTCAAAGGGTCTCCTAGAGAATGCATCGTCTGGAGTCCATTTGGCTTGCTCGGCCATCCAAGCCCTGAGTCAGCGGGCTGGGGATTTAGCTCAGCGGCAAAGTGCCTGCCTGGCAAGTGCAAGGTCGTGAGTTAGGTTCCCGGTGCTGGAGAAAAACCAAAAAAAAGAAAAAAAAAAACAAGCACTGAGTCACTTGCAGTCATGGTTCTAAGGAGACAAGCTACTGCTCTGGTTGGCATCAGATATTTGCATCATCCAGATGATGCTGGGTTTACAAGGATGGGGAAGGTAAGAGCTGTGAGGGCAGCAAGGCTTCTACCCCGATTTCAAAGAGGCCTAGGAGGCTAGACAAGGGTTCCCTGTGGGTTCAGTGCATGAAGTTGTGCAGATGAAGCCAAAGACAGAACAGAGCAACCAGGACTTCAGGCATGCCAGGACTACGCAGCAACTGCCAGGGAAAGGTGCAGGCTGTGAGGGGAATGAGCTGAAGGAGAAGACATGGGTTACAACCACAAGACTATGTGGGAAGGGGCTCCAAATACCCCGGAATTTGTATCTCACCATCGTGCATCCTGGATGCCGTACCCCAAGTTCCAGAGTTTTGTTTAGCCAGTTGTTTCCGGTATTGCTTTGGTCTGACTTTTTAATATCCACTTTTCTTGCACTTTGGACTAGGGATGTCTGTTGTGCTACTGTAATTTAGGATTATACAACTGTTTTCATTGTAGATTTTTCAGACATTCACAGCTGAGAGTTTTCCTTGGATCTGAAGAAAGACTCCAACTTGGATTTTGAAAATGCTGGAACTGTTGAGACTTTGTGAAAGACAGTTACATATTTGATTGTATACAAGATTGTTGTATCATGTAAGGGGGAATTATTAACTTACCATCTTTCTCCAGAGGGTAAATATGGTGTAAGCAGACATATTTTGGTGTCGTATTGGCAAGGGGTGGGATGTGACAGTCAAGCTTCACTGTCACCTTGATTGGCTCGGGAGCTCCCAAGGGGATTCTTAAATCACCTTTGCATCTGCCTGGGTCATGCACACATGACCTTGGGTGATGTATGTGCTCCCTGATCCTTTCCTCCCTACCATTGTTCCTTGGTTCTGTTTCAGAGCTGACAGGAACTTTGCCCCACCCTGATGTTCCTGCCTTGGAAGCAGCTAATTCAAGACCAAATCTCATGAAACTGAGTCATATTAAATTTCACCTTTTGAATTGTGCATGCCAGGTAGTTAGTACCAGCAATGAAAATCTGACAGTGGTGTACAATATATTCTTTAAGACTTTATTACATAAATAATAAGGTGCCATAAGAAGTTAGTAATTAAGTAATCATACATTTATAGAAGTATGAGCAAAAATAACCTGCATCTTATCTGTATCTTTACTGCATTTTCTATTTTTTATGTGTTGACCATGCCTCAAGTTACACACATCTTTTCACCTATGTCCAGGTTTACAGCTACTTAGACATATTTCCTAGGAAAAATGACCAGAATGCATACATAAGAGAGAAAGGGGAGAGGAAGAGGGAGGAAAAAGAAGGCAGGGAGGAGGAGCAGGACAAATAGAGTCAGGCAGGTGAACAAGCAAGCTGGAAAAAAGTCGTACGATATTGTCACCAAAACAAGCTGCATATATTCTGAATCTGTAGTTCAAAATATCTAAGCTGCTACCTGAAATGACAAACAGAAATGAAGCCAGACTGTTGTCCTCACAGATAGCTCCCATAACCTTCGTATATTGCTTTATCATGTAGCAAGGGTATTGCAGCTCGTTTTACATATTTGTCCAGTCTTTCCTAGGTGACTATGAATTCAAAAAATCTGATAAAATGTCTATGTATTACTCTATATCTCTTTCTTTAATAACAGCGAGTATCATTATATATAAACCAATCTTGAGTTAATAATTGCAAACTTTTAACACTACTGAACATGCGGTTCTCTGAAATTCACAAGTTGTACAGCAGTAAACCAATATTAGACTACCATAGTTACTGCCATAAAATGTTAATGTTCATCTCAAAGGGAAAATGGCAAGGAAAACTGTTAAAACTCATTTTATTCTAATTTTATGAGGTGCTGTGATTTTCATAATTACATTAAACTAGTAAAATTTTACAAATTCTCAAGGCATGATGATGATATTCACGATAAAATAGCAGGTTTGTACAATCAAATTTAATGAATGAAGCTAAGGAGAAAGCAGCAACAGCCATGACAGTCTTTAAATAAGAAAACTACTCACCCGCGAGGGAAAAGGTCTCCGTGTCAGAGCAATTTGGCGTCAAAACCCAAATAAATGTTACTCCTTCTCTTTCTTTGGCATAAAGCAAAATGAAGTTCTATTCTTTTTTCCCATTAGGATGGAAAAGAGTAGAATAAAGATGCAAAAAACATCATGTCTCAAATTTTCTATTTCTGTAAACACTCCCAAGAATCAGTTGTAAAACTGAATTAGACAAAAACATTGAAAGTGCAATGGAAATAAGGAGCCATGGTCTCAATTTTCTAAGTGATAGACATCTGTATATGGCACCTATCTGTTCCTCTTGGATGAAATGACTGGTTAGCATCCTCTAGGCACATTTCAAAGGTGATTGAAATTGCTTCCATGATGGCATATGGTGTCATACGAGAGTAAAGAATATGTGTAAACATAGTCTTAGAGCCCTCTAATCACGTAAAAGCAAATGGCTTCACTCCACGCTCACAGTGACTGTTTGCACTGAGAGGCCTGGGTGCTGTAACCTCGCTAGGGCCCCTGGCATCAGTATTAATTCTTTTCAAGGAAGCAATGAAGAATGCAGTCCATACACTCAGCAGAACACTCATGGAGTGTCACTCTGAGTGTAAATTCATGTGATGTGCAAACAAGTATGGAGAGATCGTCTCCCATGGACCAGAATCTACGCTCACACATAAGTACACTGAGATACACACACAGTGTCTTCATTTCAAGTTAACAGCTGATGTGGGCAACAACCGTGCCACTGGAATGCATTACAATATGTTATGACCTTGGGATTAGTGCAAATATTGAAGTATGCATCCAAGATACAGAGAAATCAGGTAGGGCAGAACTCTGGCTCTTCCAGCATGAGGGCTGTCTCAGGACGAGGTAGGCTTTCATAGTTCATGACAAACAGAAGTTCATAAAATGTAATGATGTGTGGGAAGAGAATGTGAGAGAGAAGGAAGAAAAAGTCTTGTCTGCAACGCCATGGTTTGCCAAGGGAAATATAATATCATCAGTACTGTGGTGCAAAATGGGAGAGCTGAAAAGGGAAGGGATGAGGAGGGTGATGGCAGAGGGGCCAGCTCACAGATTTATCTGCACCTGAAAGCCATGACTTCAGCGCTCACAGCAAAAGAAGCTGAAAAAGATTTGCAGAGATATAGGTATGTTGTAATCTAAGCAATCACTTTGAAGATAACAATATGCAATATATTAACGATTGTTAATTTCCTACTATCTTGTTTTGAAGTTCTGTGTCTTTTTTTTATTGTTTTTCTCTTTCTAAAATAAAAAACCAAGATTTATAGTGATAAAACATAAAGAGAACAGTGAATCACGATATTCTTTGCAGTCGGGATGACAGGGGCCAGTGCATTCAGACAGGAGCAGGTAGAGGTGTGCAGTGAAGGCAGTAGTCCTGCAGACACAGAAGGAAGAGTGCAGTGTGATCCTTCTGCATCGCTGAAATAGGCGGATCAAATGAAAGATAGGAAAAACTTTATCAGGGAGCTCATCTATTAAAAAAAAGAAGACTATTGTAATGCTGCAGAACAAAACAGAATAGGGTTTAATTTATACACAAACACATACAGGGAGAGTACAATAAAGGATCATTTAAAGTTTTAGAGTTTGAAAATTGAAAATTGATGGTATCTGTGAAAATATAAGGTTTAGCAATGCAATATAAGAAAGAAATTTAGACTTAGTAGGACGACTAAGTATATTGAGTTTTAATCTCCTGAGGCATCAAAACACAGATGTGAAATGGACACATGAATAAGAGGTCCATGCTCTTCCACTGATGGAATTCAGCACAATGGGTGTTTTAGGTACATAGCACGTTACAAACTGATCAATCACAAGACCATTCCAGCTTTGTGAATGAGAAACGTATAGCAAAGAACACACAGTGTTCGTGCCCCTTTCAGAAAGAAGGGTGGAACATCAGGAAGAGAGCCACTCTATGCTTTTATAACGAGAGTTATTCTACTTTTTGGCTTATACTACTCTTTGGATTAAGCAGGTATGCACAGCTATTTATTGGATGGTACATTAATGTTTTATGCATTTTCAGTTCATGAGTGATATTTGTAATGAAACAAATTTTAAATACAAATTTTTTTCCTAGTGATTCATGAGTAGGCTGCTTTTATAATTCAGTTTAATGGATTGATTTCTATTTTTATATATATGGGTGTCTGCCAAGAAAGTATACATACTTCAGCAGTTTGCTGTATTCATAAATGAATAAATGCCAGAAAGCTAAAGACAATCACTTTGACACCTCTTGTAACTCGAGAGCCCAAACGTAACTTGTATTAATCTCATGATGTCCAGATAAATTTGCCATTAAATTATGTATACAAGTTTTTCTTTTCCTGTTGTATACTTTTTATAATTATATTTATCCATAAAATTTCCTAGTAGTATAAATTTAATTTTTGTTTGTAGTATAATACTTAATGAACTCTCAAAAATCCATGGTAACACAAGAAAAAAGCTTTGAAGAAGGATTTAGTGTACAAGTGTCCTTACAATTAATAGGTTAAATGCAAAAATAATGCAATGTAAATAATGACCAGAAGTGTAAGGATAGACAGAGACACAAACAGATAAATTAGTTATTTAATACCTTAATATGTGATCCTATACTTGCTAATAATTTTTCTTAAGTACAACCAGGATACAACTAAGTCTATGAAAATCAAGACCCAGTACCACTAAAACAATCCAAACTCAGTGAACTTAGAATCAGAAAATATTTATGACAGGCTAAGTACTAATAATTTGCTCTTCAGTGATATGAACACATTCTAAATTCAAGAGTTTCTAAGTTCACATGAGTGTATAAAAGTATGGGTGGTTCACAGTGCTAAAAAAGTAAAGAGTGAGGAATGTAGGAATAACAGAAGGGGCTATTCTATCACGTGGTCATCATTTAAAAACTGTTTGTACGATGAAAATAAAAATCTTGGTACACAGTTATTGTTTGATCAGTATCTTAGGTCTGGTTCCACCGAAACAAACTCTGAGGAGAAAATTTCCACACAAGAGTTCATTGATGAGTGCCTTAGCAGCAAAATCTACAGGGAAATGAAAACAGCCAGCAGAGGAGTTAGGCTGTGAATTTTTGATGCATTCAGAGCGCAAGATTCCAAAGAAGAGTCCGGGAGAGAGGAGGGTCCTTGACCCAGCAGGGAATAAAAGAATCTGTTCAGCCCATGTGGGGCGACCCTCCAGGAAGGTGGTTCTCTTATGCTCTGAGTCCTCGCAGCCACCAGAAGGAGGACACCTCGGAAATGCTGGGGACTCATCAGTAGCCATTATGAGCAATTAATTCCAATGTTCAGGTTTAAAAAGAAAGAAGCAAATAGCAAAGCCGACCAATGCATAAATATTTTTTGTATATCTCAAAAAATGATTTGCTAAATATCTTCAGTTCTGAAGTTCATTTTAGTGCATTGTATTTTCTAGGGGTTTGGTTATTGCTATTTTCCAATTATAATTGTAAGGCCCAAGCGCTTTCTTTTCTCTTATTAAAGGGATATAAATACCATTAAGTTGATGGAATAGCTATGTGCAAAAATGAGGGTGAGTCTTTTGTGCTTGGTAATAGCCTTCCTTATGCTAGATTTCTGATTTGCTGGCCTTTATTGACAGAAGAAAACATATTTTGTGAGCGTGTCAGCCAAAGATAGCATTTACAGCCTCTAAATAATTAGGTATTGATTAATTTCACCAAGAATAGATGGGCCATTTTTTTTCAAACTTGCCCATTCTTAAAGATCATATAATTTCAACTAGCAATATCACAAAACACAACCACAGTTCGTAGTTGCTCGGTCCTACTGCCCCTCATCACAGTGTAATGGGTGAGCTGCAATAGCTCCAGCAGCGCAGGCCGACAGGTTCAGTTTTGTCAAGCTTCCTACATCTTCCTTCTTTCAACAGGATGCACTAGGAGAGCCTACCAACTTTATCTCCAAATAGTCAGGTAAAAATGAATAGATGCATCAGAAATGCCAGAAATGCAATAACATGATAGGCCACATGCTTCTACGAAGAAATAACGATGATGAACCCAAATCAAATGGGAGATGTAAATAGTTTTTAGGAAAAGATTCATAAAGATAAGTGCACCTTCTGGAGCTGAAGGTAGTATCATTGGTGATGGAGAAATGGGACACAAAATTATTTTATTTTCTAACCACTTGGGGATATATATATCCCCTGTTACTTTGAGCACACTTCTCCCATTGTTCCTGCCACTTTCTGAAGCAGTTCTGGAAGTCCTCTTTCATGAAGGTCTTCAGTTGTGCTGTACTCGCTGTCACCATGTCCCGAACCTATTCAGAACGTGTATCTCATGCCCATTCTAACTTTGTGAAAGAGCCAAAAGCTGTACGGTGCCAGATCCAGGGAACAAAATGGATGAGGATGCACTCGAACGCTTTTAGGATCCTGCCTTTCCATGACATGGCCCTTGGCAGCAATATACAGTGCATTTGTGTGTGTGTGTGATCACACCTCTAAAAAACACAAAGCAGGGGCTGGGGATTTAGCTCAGTGGCAAACCGCCTGCCTGGCAAGCGCAAGGTCGTGAGTTCGGTTCCCGGTACCAGAGAAAAAAACAAAAATAAAAAAATAAAAAAAAACACAAAGCAGACTTTCAAAACTACTTCAGAAAGCATGATGAGATACGTGTTTCTGCAGAGAGGGAATATTTTTAGGGGGATTAATGGCCACTTGTCTTTTACTGTAATTTTTTCAAAATTTAAATAGCCCCCATATGTTTGATCACTCCTATTATACCCAGATAGATAGATATACTAACCTATGTTTATATACATGTATACATTGATACATGCATGGAGTTAACAATGTAGATATATAAATACATAATGACTATTGCAGGATGTAGAGATAATGGCATATTGGTTGAAGAAACATGAACTGCTCAGTTTTGATACAGGTCAGATGTTCAGTGTGCATTAGCTGAAAATTCAAAGATTTCTCTACTGTAAAAAGATTAAAACAGAAATGCATTCTCTTCACTATAAAATTGGAAATACTCTCTTTACTGGAGGCAGTAATCCGTTAAAAAGACTCTCGATTTCTTACCCAAGAGACAGAATTTTTTCAGTGCAGGTATTATTGTTAGTAATAAATCAAGTAACTCTAAGGGATATAACATTAATTTTCACTGATTTCCCTCCTTCCAATTCCTTATGTGCCCAGTGAGACATACCTTCCCACCTGTCACTTGGTTAATATAAAATTTACAGGTATCAATCTCTTTATATTACTTAATCCCTGGTTATGGCTTCAATATGAAGTGGTTTCCAAAGGCTCCTGTGCTGAAGGCTTGGTCCCTAAGGTGATGATATTCCGATGTGGTGCTAGAGAGCTTCGTGGGTCAGAGGTCCCTGACCTCAGCAATGGGCGGACCCTTACAGATGTCAGTGGGCTGTTAGGAGGTGGGGGGACGTCCAACATGGAGGCTGCCTTTAACAGGCACTTCCTGTCCCTGCCCCTTCCTCTCTTCCTCTGCTCTCCACTCCCTGCTGCCTTTCCTCACTGGCCTTCTTCCTCCAGGCCCTTCAGCCAGTTTCTGCCTCTAAGCAAGGAGACCATGCACTGCCGCTTGTGAAGCCATAAGCCAAAATAATACAATAATATTATTTAATTACTAATATAATAATATTTTGTGTTTAAGTTATGTATATCATGCATTTTGCCCCAGTTCTGAAAATCTGTTTAATAGATACACGTAGGACTGAAACATTCAACTCCAAATTATACAGCCCAGAGCAGGTGAGTATGCACTGTTCATACTTGGATATTAGCTGAGAAATTCTTCTACATCTTAATGAGACCTATCCAAAACTCAGTCAGTACAACTGAAAATCATTGAGTGACTAAATAATTTTAGTATCACCACTAATGTTATCAGAGCTAAATTAAAATATGATTGATTCCATTTAATCACACTTTATTTTAAGGATAAAACCTAAGAATTAAAATAAACTATTAAACTACACACTATCATTTCTTACTCTTAAAGGCTGATTCTGGATGTCTAATAATTGGTTTTTCTTTATTTCACTGGTAATTGAATTAAAGTTTTTGTTAAATACCATATTCCTCCATAGTTCTTATTGGTAATACTAATTTCAGTAAGGCTGTACAAAAAAGTACAGCATTTTTTCTTTTTTGTGTTTGATATGAAGCAATAAGATGCATAGAAACACTTTCTTTGAATGACGTTTAGTATTCTGAATGGAATCTGAGGGTCATTCCATGTGGAGAGTTCAGAATTAATCCGTTTATTCAACCAACAAATACTTAGAGTGTCTGTTATATAGACCTTCTTTCAAGCCTAAGGAATGAATGGTTAGCAAGTCTACTTGGAGAGAAAGAAGAAAGAAAGAAAGAAAGAAAGAAAGAAAGAAAGAAAGAAAGAAAGAAAGAAAGAGAGAGAAAGAGAGAGAGAGAGAGAGAGATAGAGAGAGAGAGAGAGAGAGAGAGAGAAAGAAAGAAAGAAAGAAAGAAAGAAAGAAAGAAAGAAAGAAAGAAAGAAAGAAAGGGAAAGAAAGAATAGAAAGGCATAGAAAT